>NC_090787.1:14805000-15090000 GCF_040054535.1 Antennarius striatus
ATTTCAGTGCTCAAACATTGATGGCAGGTGCGCGTTAAGCGTGCGCTCATTGCCAACAGGCGCACCGAGCGTGCGACGAGAGCTATTTTAAGTCAGAAAGCAGCACACAACAAGCTAATTGTGCCCGACGGCTCCGTCAAAACAGTCCAATGCGAGCATGTGTTAGCCAAGCAGGCTAACGCGTGTAGCCTTGCGAGTACGACTGGCTTTAAAAAAAAAAAAGGTATTCTTCAAATACTTTGAATACCACAGGAAAATTAATAAAAATAGTCACATATTTGGCAAATAGCTTCACGTTAAAATGCAACAAGTCTGCCTGCTTATGTCGGCTAACATCCTCCGTCCACTTTATAGTATCGCATTCTTACATCTTAGCCAACTTGTATGCTTTAACATAGACGACTGTCACTCATACAAACACGAATCACAAGGCAATTCTTTTTACACGGCGTGTTTCCGACAAGTGACATTTTCTACCGAAGCACACATAACACGGTCAGCCAAGCCAATATCGATAATGTAACTTGACGATATGTTCTTCGTCTGTGCATTAGCATTAGCGGCTAACTGTGCAGCTCGCAAATAGCCAAGGAAGGCGCGGGGCCTGCTTCAACCCCATGTGCTACCGCTTTGTTCTGGAGCCACTTTTTAAGTGTACATCACAGAGCATATATCGACTGGAAACTTAAAATCATATAAAAATGTTGACGATAGTTAGAATACGTTAACTTATTAATTAGAGCGAATATCATAGTGTGTAGCGCATAATTTTCACGAGCGAGCATCACTTCCCCCGTGTACCGACTTAAGGTGCAGCAACACATGCTTTTCAAATCTCCCTCATTCTCCAACCATGGAGGAGAGGTTGCCATGCGCCTCTTACAACACTGTTTTCAAATGCGGAAACCGACGACTTAAACGTGTTTTTTCCCCCCTCTAATGATAATGCAAAAGTGTGTCTCAAGTGTCGCACACAGTGTCGAACATTTCACTTTCATGCCGCTTACCGCATCAGCCAAAAGGCTAACAACAGGTCTCCTGCCAATAACATGCGCGCAAAGAGACACTAACGTTACCTACTAAAATCCACCATCTTCAGTCACTTGTACAGACTTACCGTTTACTCACACTGTTTCTGGTCGATAATGCAAAACTGAGAAAAGGGGAAAACATACTTCAAAACCTGAGTAACACACAGGACATGGAATACAAAAAAAAAAAAAGAAAAAAAAAGAAAAAGAAACCCCAACCATGTGCTACTATTATGATTTGCTACGAGTTTGGGAATCGTAGTAAGATTGCGAAAGTGGCGCGAGTACGCTCGAGATTTAACCATGTGGTGAATGAAGGGCGGCTCCCAGCCAGCGTAGCTAAACCCCAACTCCTTCATTAGCATAAATCAACTACTTCCTCTCCAAGTGCCACTGGGAAGTTTTATCGCTTTATTAAGGGTGCTGGTGAACGCGCAATGGAGTGGAATACATAAATTAATTACTTAAACATGACAAGATAAAAACAACTCACACAGCAGTTAAATAGAGGCGATATCAGCACAGTAGAGTAAGTGCAATGCCTATAGAGTTATTCGATATACAGTGTATATCGAATAACAATAACATTTGTAATATATATATTTAATTTTGAGAAAATAATGTCTTATAATGATCGGTAAATACTCGACATAAATAAACCACGAAAACATATTTACTCTACTGTTTTGTTTTTTTACCGACACCTTCCTTCAATGACATATGTAAATGTGGTCGTACGTTAGAGATTGCATACTATTTGAGGTGTTTGTGTTGCATCAGAGAAATTCATGAAAACTCAATAGTCTATTGTATGGATATGAAACTGAGTTATTTTTATGCAAATGAACTGAAATCATTCACGTAAAAATAGCATTTAGATCGAAATAAAAATCATAGTCTAGATCTAGTGTCCAAAATGTGTTTGTGAGACACTTGCTCATGTAACCTATTGTTACCAAGTCCTTTTTATTTGATGTTATTAATAATATTTAACTAATAATTCAGCTAAATATTATTGAAAACGTAATATTAAATCAAACTACAAAATACTCCAAAACACACTTCTGAACACTATAGTTATTCAAACGTTGTAGAATGTTGTCTCAGTCCTCTCCCAGAAAAAGGAAGTGTTGTGCAAAGTTACTTTTCCTGAATGACTTAATAACTACAAAATGGGAAAAGTGGATATCCATTTTGAGAACAGGGGTATTATCTTACATAATTTTTGTAACATACTACCACACACACATTTAACAAAATTTCATTATTATGGTGTTTTATTTGTAGCATTTTACAACTTACAACATACATGTTAAATACTAATGGAATTGTATTAATTCATAGATCACATACTATTCTGACTTTTGTTGACAAGAAAGCTCTGTTAGCATTAGTATGAAACTTAATTTTTCTCAGTATCTTAATTGATACATACATTATTCAAGTTCCACAACAAAGAAATTGGATGTTACTTCTGCCAACATCACTAAAGGTGTCTGCTGCAAGAATACAGCAATAACAGGGAATGGAAAACAATTACTCTTCAAGCAAAAATACAGGGAATTGTCAAAGGGTAGTCAAGGTCACCTTACACCTCCAGATGCAGCCATGTGTGAAGTCATTCAATGGAGACACAATAATTAAAGTTGCGCTCCTCAGTCAGCAGAGAAAAGAACAATACTGTCACCTTAATGTATATATTATTTAATTAGTTTAATTGAATATCAGAATCAAAAAAGACACAGATACAGAAGAGATTTACACAGATGTAACATTAAACAGAAATTATTCTGAACAAATTCAGTTCCCAAACCAACTTTGGTGTGTTTTTGAGAAAGTTATTAATTACTTTAATTTAGTTAAGGAGACAACCCATTTCCAACAGTTGTAGGAAGAAAGGGATATGGAAAAATGTTTTCTGAAGCTGGTCAAATTATAATGCATATTATTGTAAAACGTGCAAATCTGTTGGAAAACACCTACAGAGGTTTGTCAAGAATATATCTACACACAAGACAAAAATACTTTTAAAAAACAGTGTTTAAAACCTTTAAAAACAAATTTGAAAACTAAATATATTCACATTTTTACGTCTGTCCTATTATTAATTTTATTTTGTCTAAAAATTCTACTTAGGATACAACTACAGTATGAAATTCAATATACATTATAGTATGTTTAAAAGTTTATCCAATTAATATAAAATTAATGGCACTTTCTTCACAAGAATTTTTAAAATAAAATTCAAAACAAATCAATGTAAATTTTAAAGAGAAAAATGTCTGACCGACTATAACCAATGCAACTGAGTTAAACAACAGCAGACACATAGTGTAAAACAGCGCAGGGATTCCATAACTATTACTTTCCAATACAGGCATTTTACTGTGCGGTGAAGAAATAAAGTGCAGAGGATTAATACTTTTATAGTGATTAATGTCTATTTATGTACTTTGCCAGGCTTTGGCATCACTGCTCTTATCAGAGTTGATTTCATGATGAGCAAAAAGTGTGAATGTTGATTTAATCACAAAAATATAGCAATTTTTCCATAGCTATTAGCATTATTATGTTGTTGTCTTAAATCTAACTGGAACTTATCAATTTACATATTTTTTGATACATATATCTACTATGTCCAGTATAAATCTACCTCAAAATGCAGGTAGAATTGATAGCCTACAGTTTAACCCCTACCATTCACTGTGTATAGAATGTAAAAAAAAATTTCACTGCAAAGATTTTTAGTCATCAGAGTGGGAAAGTCATACAGTAAGTGTCAAATTTCCTGTCTCTGTAATCAACAGTGGTTTTCTGGCATGTACAATCGAAGAACCATTAACGAAAGCAGCTAATGAAATTCATCATTAATTCTTACTGTTTAAACCTATGTAAATTTTTTTTTAAAACTTATTTTGTTTTCCTATTTAAATCATTTTGAGACATTGAAAGTTTATGGTGAATCATATGTGTAGACTGAATTAAAATCATTTAAGAACTCTAATTTTAAAACATATTGTATGCCACTGCGTAAGTGTTCTATTTTTCTATATTTCTGTAGAGAAAATTTTCCACAAAAGAATAAAACTATGAAAAAAAAATATAAAAACCATAATTTCATTACAGGTGCTTGAAAAGACAGGCCAACAAAATTATAACTGTGCAACAGTAATTATTAAAATGCAATTTTAGTGAACTGAAAGAGGTTTCTTTTTCATTTTGAATGTCCCAAGATTATTACTTGATTTAATAAAAAAACTAACAAAAGCATTCAATAGCAAAATTAAAACAGTGATTAATAATGAAATCATATTTGTAATTATATTAAAAATAGTGGTTTGTGTTTGCAGAGATATAACAAATTATAAAGTATTTTTGTTTTACAGTTTTTTTGGTTTGTATTAACGAATTCAGCGATGCAGCAACAAACTATTTATCTAATTATTTACGGTAATTCAAACGTTTACACACCCTCCCCATACTGATATTAAACCACCTTCTGTCTGTATTATCTATTCCCACACTCTTATCTACTGTTGAAAGAACTTTTGAGTCTCACATAAATCCAAGAAGGCACTTCCGGATGCCGTCAGCCAATAGAATGCGCGTACGGTATCATGCGACTGTCTACCGGAAATCCGTGATGAGGGAAGTCGCGAACGTTGATGCGCAAATGCGCGAGGGCGCACTGTACATCGCTGACTTCGTTTCGTCGCTTTTACCTTTTTTGCACCAACCCGCTTGCCATAGGTCATTCTCAGTTTGGTAATGGCTACCATGTACGGAAGCCACATCAACAGCCAACAATAATGTAATACTACGAGTCAGAAACAATACATTGTTATGACATATTGTTAAAAACAAGCATGATATCAATGTTATAATATAAAGATATTTTCAAAAATTGCCTACTCTAATGTTTTCATGTATTTATGGTTTGTGAACAATGTGTTAGATTTTTATTTTGAAGGACAACATAAATCGTTTCCGGTGTCTTTACGGTCACACTGACGAATTCTCTTGTGGTCAACTTCCTGAGGTTGTAGCATGTGCATGTGTCTCGTCCCTACGACGGTGCTGTTAAAATAAGGGTGAGTACAACGGTCTGTTTCATGGAATACAGTTGTATGCAGTCTGATATATTTATCATTTGTCGTGCCAGACAGCCAGCTGACAAACAACATTAACGTCAACTGCTAATTGAAATAAGATTGTCTGTAAGAAATGTGCTGTCAGCAAAATCACATTTGTTGCCGACATTTTCCTGTTTTAGAACAATATACATAACAAGAAATAAATACAAATAGAGAGCATAAATAGTTTTGCTGTACATAACTAGAGTATGTACTAGAGTACGTAATGCTGTACATAACTAGGTTATGTACTACAGGACATAACCTGTAGTACATAGTTATGTACTACAGTACATAACTATGTTATTGTGCAGCATGTAGGAGCTTTGTAAGTTCCAAGAGATGCTAACAGTTCATGGCTGTAGATGATCTGTTTAACTTGAATATTATTCATGCAGCTGGGTAACAGGCAGGGGATATTTACATTTGTTTATATATAATATAATATTATATATATATATATATTACAGTAATTGTTGCTTTGATATGAACAACAAGTTGAGCTGTATCTTCTGGAGAAACAAATCATTTCTATATCCGTGTAGGTTCTCAGTTATCCAGATCATGGTTATCCATGACGGTTCTATAAACAGGTTTGGATATCATTTCTATAAAATGGATACTTGTCATCTTTATCACACAAGTACAAGATACTTATGAGTTTCTTGCATGTTTTGGAATAACTCTACACACTTCAACTGTTATGTCTGATGTTATGTAGAAAGAAAAACAGAATTATAACTGGAAGCAGTGCTTCCTTGGTTTATAACATCCTTGACCAAATTTGAGATTACTGTAATTCAACACTTAGACAAAATAAAGGTGCATATCTTATTGTTGTAAATGCTAGATTATTATTTTCTACTACAGGAATATTAGGCTTGCATGTAGGCACTTTTAATTTGTTGCTTGTTAAATCTGATTTAAATCAATGTCTTTGTCTTTTTACCAGATTAATGGCTGTCTGTGTGCTGTGTCGACGGGTGCCCAGGCTTCATCACTTCTTGAGAAAAGATTCTACGTTGACTCAGGTTTTGCGTGTCATAGTGCAAGACACTGATGATGTGAAGAGGACTAAAGGAGAACTGCAGCAATGGGAACCCTTTCTACCAGCTCAATACAGACCATATTACAACCCTAGCTCATATTATTCTGTTTGTCATTTCACATCCTCTTGCAACCAAGCAGAAAATGATGAGGATGTGTGCCTCTCTACTCTCACACCATCCCTGTGGCAACAGGGCAACCATTATATTGTAAGTTGCTCACGGTATCTCTCCACCTCAAGTAACAGACTTCTTGAGTTACCTTTCAACAAAGACTCTGAACCACCATTGCCTTCAGATTCTCTAATCAATGGAAACCTTATACCTCAAAATGTTAAAGTAGATTCACGAGCCTTCCAAAGATGTCGGCGGGAGTATGCTTCTATAACCCTCGACTTAAAACAGCTGCCTCACCCAGTTGAATGGCATAAGGTTGTGCCACTGCTGGAAAAAGTGGATCTTTTCAAGGATAAAAAGAAACCATCTGTCATTTCTCAGTTGTTTGTGGAGCTCAGCCACTTACAACCAAACATGATGTCATTATTGAGATTTGACCAGCGCTTTATCAGGCTACTCCAATATTCTGTGGAACACCTTGGTCTCTTTACTAATCATCAGGTGCTGAGAGTGCTGCGGTCTTTGGTGTGGCTGGACTTACCATCAGATCACGGCGTATTTGGACTGTATGAGGCAGAGCTGTGCTGCCGGGTCGATCACATGAGTCTACATCAATTGTTGTTAGCTGCTGACTTGTGTCGATGTATTGGGATGCAGGTTCCCCAGTTCTTACAAAGTCTCTACCCTGCAATCCGTTTGTACCTTGGAAAGATGAATGTTTCTGAGCTGGTGCAACTGTTGTATATAATGGGAGAGGGAAGGTGGTGCCCAGAAGATTTACGCGGTCCTGTCGAGGATCTTCTCATGAATCATTTAGACAAACTCTACCCTGAGGAGGTTGGTACAGTATGTCTGGGGCTCTTTAAATCCCAGACTCCAATATCCGACCATGCAGTAACTTGTATTGTTCAAAAAGCATGCTCTTATGTTGGGGACATGAGTGACTTTGCCATAGCAAATATCCTGAAATACATGCGTTTCAGCCATGTGTATCACGAGATGTGGCTGGAGAACATGGCACAAGAAGTTCCTCGACGGGCCCCTGGGATGGGTATCAAGGGCTTAATGCATGTGGCGCTGGCCTGCTCATCGCTGCATTTCAAAAATGACCAAATACTATTGGCTATTGCAGAGAGGGTTCCCTTTTTGGCACAACAGTGCAGAAGCAAAGACTCATCCAAAATGCTGTGGGCATTTGGCACATTAGGTTTTCTCCCTGTCCAGAACCCAAGTTTCTACCCGAGCCTGATTGAAGCTTTGAGACAGAGGAAAGTTGAATTTCAGAAATATCCACAGCATCTGCTTTCCGGTCTTCTAGGCCTGATCTTTGTCTCTCAGTTCCCAGAGGACCTCATCGCATTGGCTTTGAATCCTGACTTTGTCAGAGTTGCCCTAAAATCCTCACATCTGGATCTGAGGAAAGACTATTTAACATTGGATGAAGCCGTGGCTCTGGAGCTGCCTCAGTGGACGGGCCCACGATTAAGCTGTAAACTGAGAGAGGAAGTGGCAGAAAAGCTGTGGATCTATGCGAAATCAGATGTTTGCCTAAAACCAGAAGTAAGGGAGGCAGAATCTCTTCTACAAGATTTGCTTGGAGGAGAGGAGTTTGTTTGTAAGAGAATGATTTTGCCCCACACTCGTACCATTGACCTGGAAGTACACCTCGATGCCTCCGGACAGCCCATACCTGTGAACCCAGCATCCAACACAGACATCAAATCTCTGCAGGAGAGGCCATCCAAAGTTCACTTTCGTCAGGAGTGGAATGGAATGAATGTAGGGGTAACTTTAACTGATGAGCTTTTTGCACGGCTAACAACCAGAAATGCAACAAAAACCTTTAGCTCACCTGTTCAACATGCACATGTCCCCACATTGGACCCTGATGAAGGTGGGAGCCAGATCAAAACAAGACTCTCCCACAGTAATGAAAAAGAAACTGTGACCAGATCCATTTGCCTTGATTCAGCCCACCAGGATTCCAAAAGCCCAGTTAAACTTGCTATTCAAGTGTCCAACAGAAACCATTACTTGTACCACTCACAACAGTTGTTGGGCCTTCATTCCATGAAGAGGAGGCATCTCAAGCTGGCAGGCTACCGGGTTGTAGAGCTTTGCTATTGGGAATGGTTTCCTCTTCTGAGAGAAAGCAAGATGAAGAAGCTGGAATATCTGCACCGCAAAATATATGATAGTCTGCACTAGTCCTATAAATCACAGTCAATCCAGAGTACTGTACTGTGAAATGAATGTTTGCACACTTGTTTTATGTACATCTGCAAAACACGAAAAAGTCAGTAAGGTATGGATATTTGATCGTCCGCCAAACATGAGGATTTGTACATGCTTTTTATTTTTTAAATAAAATAAATCTTACATAATTACAATTTAAAGACATTTTTTTGAAAATTATATGAATGAAAAAAGCTTGGAACTTTCTTGGTTAAGGTTAAAACTTTCACAAATCAGACACAATGAACTTTTTCAGTTGGTTTGGAATGGGAAACTATTCCCTGTTATTGTGAATGGGATTTATTTCACAGTAAATTTTTCAACAATATGTTATTCATATTGTCTGCTGTATAAAAGTAGCACCTAAACACTTACAGAAATGTTACAGGAAAGTATAAGTCATGTGATTAAATTATTTCAAAATAGTGCGAGAGGTTTGCTGAATATTTTTGTTCTGTGGGTCATCAAAGCGGAATCATCGTTAAATCATTGTGGACTTAAATGTTATCAAAAAGAACTACTAAGAAAATGTCTGCAAGCTATGAATCATTTGAACTTTGAAAGTACACAAGCTAAATCTCTGCAATGTAACATATTTTTTTCCATGTTTGAAGCTGTCAACTGCTTTGAAATAAGTGTAGCAGCAGTGACCTATAAAGTAACTAACACCTTGCAGCTATATGGCATTCTGTTTAACGTTGTTTATTATCGATATGGTCGGGGAAATGACAGACTGTCATTACCAGAATGTAACGAGCAATCCCTACAACCCAGGAAGTGACCACAGCATTCTGCAAACACCATCATGAATGGCACCAAAGATACCGGAGCAGTGTCATTTATTAGCCTTTATGTCACAGAGTGTCTTTTTAATATGCAAAGTATGTTTATCATGTATAACTGTCAACACTATCTAAAGCTGAGTGTGTTCAGTGACAGACTGGTCATGGCCACTGGTTATTCCCGTGATACTGGGAGAGACGTGACGCTTCTGTGTTTGACTCCTCCAAGCTGTTTTGAGATGACTTTGTGGTGAAGGTCATCTGTCTTTCTCTCATTCTGTCTCTGCAGTAGGATTAGGAAAGTTGCTTGTATTTTTTTTAGTGTTTTAAAAAAGTTCTGAAAGAAAATAGCCACTTCCATTTTGCAGGTTATTATTTTGTCATTGTGTATGAATACTGACAGAACAACAAAAGTGGGTCACTGAACAGATCAGATTTTATTGTATAGTGCTGTCAAATTCTCAAAATCTTCAACAAGTTTTTTGTTTTGATTTTCTTTTTTCTGACAGCTTGTGATTGCAATTCAGTTTGACAGCCCAAGGTCTGAGATGCTTCCCATCAAAACTCTCCGAAGAGTCGGACATTTTAAACACTACTGAGCAAGGTTAAAGTAGCTGACAAAAATTTAAACTAGATATGTTGGTATTCACTGTGATGAATTCCTCAGTGGGAGTCATCTTTCAAAATGAAGTCAGTTTTTGTTTGAAGTGGATTTCAATAGTGCATCTATGTGAAAGGAACTCGGGCTGCCTGGAATAAGTGAGAAAGACCTTTACAATTTACTCTCTATAAATCATGCAATTAATCTTTACCTGTTTGTAGAGCTTAAAAACATTTGTTTTTTTCAGAAAACTGCAACAAAATATGTTTTTCATAAATATAATTTGGAGAAAGGTAGGAATGAAGCCACTTTGGGGCAGTATATTAAAAAGAATTCCTTTTGATTTGTGTCCTGTCGTGTCTATGTGGGCTCAGGAACATCTGCGAGCTTGATTTTTTTTTTTACTCCCTGAAGAAAAAGCTCAGATAAGACCTTGGGGAAAAGGTAGAGAGGAGGGGCTACAGGTATGTTGAGTATTTTTCTTTCTTCCCCTACCTCATTTTCTTTCATGACCCAGAAACCAGGGTTAGTTCTATCATGCCAGTTGGCCCAGTACTGAATAAGACAAAAACAGCCTCAAGGTCTCCTGAAAGAAAGGCAGGAAAATTCTGTTGGGAGATTTTTTTTAATGGCAAACCCATTAATGCCCAGACAACTAGAATTCATTTACCCACTTTAAAGAGGATTAAAGAGAAAATCCTGCAGCCTAAAGGTTTGCTTCATACACTCTGTTGAGACATGAGGAAGTAGGAATAGGAGACAACATCTGGAATACCTGATTTCATAGCTATCTAACTATTATTGGAAGTGTTCACTATAGATATGTAATGCACACAGACTTTAAATATTAATTAACAACTATTACAATTGACTTTTGTTTCATCAAGAAATGCTTTTCTTACTTCTTGGTGGAAGACAAATGGCACAGAGGGAGGGAATGAGATGGCTAGAAAAGACATTCAATCAACACATCTGTCAGCGCATGTGGAGTGTTTGATGATCCATCAGGAAGAGCCTGAAGTCGCTGCAGGGCTGATTGTTGTTGCTCTATTGTCATTTCTCTCTGATCATGGTCCATGAGGACAACTTGTGCTATGCTGTTGCTGGATGGCGCCAGCAGAGGGCAGTGTCTACCTAAGGAAGATCTATGAACGCTCACAATGAGGATTTAGTGTCATGATTCTTTGGTGTAGGTAGGGATATATCATAATAATAAAAGTTCCTGCGTCATTATTTTCAGATATATTGGGTATAAAAATGAGAATAACACATTGGTTTAATATTTTTTTTAATGTTCTGTCATCATTATGCTTTCAACAGTACAATGAAAATGCACAGCCAACAAAAGAGTCATAAACACAGTCAAGGGCAGCAGGGACATTTTAATGTAGAGAACAAATCCCTCTCCTATTCTTCACAGATATGAAAACTATAAAGCCTTATTTCAAGTCAGTCTCATCCCTACAGCGACTGATTTCACACTTCTGGGTGTTCAGGGATGATGCTTTTGAAGTTGAAATGATTCTGTTTCTCATTTAATACCATTTTCTTTTGATTCAAACACAGCTCATTGGATAACCACATGAATCTTGTATCCACGTATGGGAAATCATCTCTCCCTCACAATGTTGTTTTTGCTCTATCATATCATGTTGAAGCTAAGACAGGAAATCATGTTTAGGAAAAACGGACTGCCATCCAGAGCACACAATTAGTGTGTGTGCACTGGGAATAATTATGGGGTTAAATTGGATAATTACTCTGCCCTATTGTGTTGTGAGTAAGCAAGGTGCTAAACATTCATATTTGTTCATGTCTCACTGATGACAAGAAATGTATAGAGTTATTAACTTCCTATAAACAAAAGCCAGGAAATAGCAGAGGATAATCGTCAGGCTTATGCACCATTTTCAAATGTGACCAGTATTTCAGCCATTAATGGAGGAGGCTCTGGTGGAGTGAATGCTTTCTCAGTAATCCTCCTCTTATTTGCATTTCAATTCTTTTGCTTTTCTCAGCCTGAAAGCTAATCCAGTGCAGTCTGAATGTAGACTAAACTCGCATCAACATTTTTTAAGTTATCTTCATGAGGAGATTCTACTGTTTGTCTGTCGTAATTCCTTTTTTAAGCTTATTTTATGAAGCACACAAATCCTGATGTCACATTCCTTAAGCACTGATGCAAGACTCCTACTTGTTACAGAAAAAAAAAAACACTCCATAGACACAAATCCTTGTCTTAGAACATTCACAAGGTATCAAACAAGGCACTGATTAATTAGCAATATGCACAAATTTCCCTGGAGAGTGACAGCGGGTGATTTACACCATAACATTGCACAAAGTTACTGCTTTCCATACCAAACGTGTCTTTATTACTCCTTCTCAGTACAGCTTCCTTTCTGACATATTTGGTGACTTCAGTAAGGCATTTGGATCCTTGCCTTTAAGATTCCAAACACACACTCTAGGATAAACCTACTGACGGGACTGATGTTGTTTAAATTTAGCGCTTGTCTTCTGCTGCCATTGATAGGCTTTCATTTACTTAACCAAGTTCAGTTACTTGATATGCTCCTCATCTGTTGGGGGGTAATTTGTGTCACCTCCAGTACACAGTGGATTTGACTGGTTTTGCATAATCAGTGTTGTATTTTTGACCCCTTAAAAGATACAATAGCGTGTTTTGGATTAATGCCACACTATTGTAAATTCTATCACAGACAGAACAAATATGATCCATTGAACAGGGACACTGATATGATGTTAAATCATTAGACATGACATAGCAGTGGGATGCTAAAGATCTATTTGCATACAAATCTTGCTTCCCGTGATGGATTTAGTTAAATCAGTCTATCAATAGAAGCATTACCAGCTGGGCCATGAAAAGATCCATCATGACCCGAAGGCATATTAAAGAGAAAAAGCGGAGCAAAAACATCAGTAACAATAATAAAAATGCCACTTGGCAATTCAGTTCAACAGTTCAACAGAAATAACACTTTTGAAGGAGAAATTCCAGTAATTAAAGTATAATCTGTTATAATAAAAACACCCACAAATACAGTGTAGACTATTTTTAACAAGATGAAGGTATTAGAAGAAAAGCAGCTCTGTGTTTTCAAGCTAATTAACATTATGTGTCCCAGTCCCTGTGTGAGAGAAGTTCAAGATGACACTTGTGCAAAGCAACATCGTGTTGTGTAACCACATGCCTCTGTCTACACTCATCACATTGTCACACAGATCATTACAGCTCAGAGCATTGATGTAAAGTCACTAAGCACAGGGAGACTACAGCAGAGTAAGAGAGAGAGACAGTTCCACATGACATCACTGGTCACACCGTTATAAAACTCTATAGTCATGTAAATTGCCTCTGGCATATCAAAAGGTATTTCAAGGTCTGATTAAAGATTTACTGCATGACAGTGCAAAGACAAACAGGGGTCGTCTTGCTCCTACCTGTCTTCTTATGCTCCTCCTCTCTGCTGGACATGATTTATTACTGAAGTCATGTCAAGATCTTTGGCAACTTCTATTACTTCCTTTTCCTACAGCAGTGTGAAGTGCAGGACACAAACCCAACGCAAAACTCTGGATTAATTATATCTGAACAATATGTTTGTTTAAATGTGTATGGAATGCTACCCATGTGGCTTTTGTAAACATAAACCTGATCTTGTGTCCACTTGTCCTTTCTTTGTTATCAGAAGATGGTGTGACAGTTCAGTATTATGGAGAAATGATGTTTGTTGTCCATCACAGGTGAAGCAGTGTTGAAAAGGTTGCTGAAGATCTTCCTCTCATCCTGTCGTTTGGTGACGTTAGAGTTGCTTCTCGAGCCTGCGGCTCTCTGCCCTGGAATTTCAAAGTGCAGGAGAGGCCTGTCAGTGAGGATGAGATGTGGCGAGATGTGGAAAGGTTTACGCTGCGGACAGTGGGGCCTACGAGGCATGAGGTTCAACAGGGCAACTATCTGCTTTTGCTGACATCCAGATTTTGTAAATCCTGTGTTCCGTTACGTTCTTTGCCACTCAGCTTTTGTCTCCACCAATACCTGAGGGGAATATCTGGCTCTTCAATTGTGAAGTGGTCCACTAGCTTCATCAATAACTTGGTCAATCTGCCCTTTGGTGCTGATTAGGTGTCTCAAAGCTGCCTGCTGCTGGACATACAGTCAAACGGAAGCAGAAAAAGTTGTGCCAAAACTAAAGTAATGAACTGAAATACAGTCAAACTCTTCAAAGAGCTGAGGGAGCCTGACAAGACAGGCTCCAATTAGTTGTTGGTTTGTCACCATGAACCAATATTTAGATATAATATAAATATATACAGTACTTGTACAATTTTAAAAAAGAGACAGGAAAGGAAGCAAACAATAGAACAATGAAAACACAAAAACACACCCAACTGAATGCACAGCAATGCAAGATCTCAGATGCATTTATGTTTTTTATGGATATTGTTTAGTCTTCATTTATTCTCTTTCAGTTGTTAGTTGCACAAAAAACCCAGTCAGTGCATTGAAACTTCACTCGGGCATACATCAGGTTTCATGGTAAATTACTTCATCAGATGAGTAACGATGACAAACAAACCAGCATCTGTTATTTTGGCATGGATGAACGACTTCCTTATTTTAGGTTTATTTAGCAAAAGCTCACTGGACCAGAGCCACATGTAAGATAGAGATAAAGAGCACAGGGATTCTGGCATATTCATAAGTACAGTATATTTAAGAACATTAGGCAGAAGATTAAAAGTTACCATTAGAAAATTAAACAGTACAGTTTGGGATTATTGATAATGTCCTGGCATGGATTTCTTCCAAGGATGATGGAACACTGTGAAGGAAAAACTGCAATATAAAAGATGTTTAAACAAGAAATAGTTATTAAAAAGTGAGCTGAGTCATGGTGCACCATACATCCTGTTTCACCCCTGAGATAAACACAATACTCTTGCTTTATTACTTTGGTCTCACTGTATTCAATTTCGCCTGATCAGTTTCTTTATATTCAATTTGTCCATATTAAAAAATGTTTACCATTCGTCAAACTAATTCCTTAATTAATTTACGACTATCACCGACAAGACAGGGCTGTAAAATAAATATCAAGTTTGTCAGATGATAGAAATCACCAAATTTCAAACCCAATAGCTTTGGTAATTTTTTTTATTATTACTTGTAAATCTCCATAAATGACAACCCTGTACTGAAATACAAATTCTAATGGAAGCCCACATCAGAAACTGAAATTATAAAAAGCTCTTTGCACTCTGTTTGCCCTGTCTGTTAGAATAAAAGCTCATAAAGCAAGCAGACATTTAGCCTCCAGCTTAATATCAATATGTGGCTCTCTGTTATATACATTGGCATTTTAAATGAGATTTTGGGACATCTGGTTCTTTTTTATGGCTCATTTATGTTATGTATGAGTATAATTGTCAGTGCTATCATAAATAGAAGCAGAAATGTCACAAAGGGGTGATTTAGCAGTTGCAACATCCCGATATGGAAGAAACATCCGACCATGAGAGTTTGATTTCACATGCCTCCCATGTAGAAAGAGTCTCTCCATTCTATTTACATAATCAGCTTTCAGCTCTTTGGTCTCAAAGTTGTATTTGCTGCATGACAGAGTCAGAAAAATATCACAATAACATAATAAGAGTTTGTCTCATGAAATTAAGATGTGTATCATCCTTTTATGGTGCACCACGGAGTCATGCACACTCAACCCCTGAGCAGGAATTTAATCTGTCCACTTCAATTGATTTTAACCACATGGAATCTTCTGCTTAGTGGAAATTCATCTTTTAGTCTGTAATTAGATTCTAATAAGCCTAATACACAAATTTAAACTGATGATTGCATAATGATTAATTACATTATCTCAGATGCTCAGGAGTGAGGCATTGGGAAAGGGGGAGTAAATATAGATCCAGACACACAAGCAGCACATGTCTAAAAACGCCACACAGCACTGCTTTTAAATGAATGTTGTTCTTACTACATTATCTTCGCAGCAGACATGCTGGAGAAGACAGCCGATGAAAGAGCTGGAGGAGTGTAAAATCTTTCCAATGTTCCAACGTCCCTTTATAAATATTTGATACGTTTTAATGTACATTCACATTGCCTTGACATTGCAAAACATTGTGCTCTGCCACACATTATTGTTGAACATTTTCCTTTCATGACCATGGTGAAAGGAATAAAAGAAGATGAAAATAGTGGTGTATTACAGCATTTGTGCTGTTCAGTTACAGTGCAAGCTTGTGGTGCAGTCAAAAATTGTGTCTTTCTGAGTCACTATCACCTCATGACTAATTATGACTAATAGTCATTTTTGTCCAAGTGACTTGTAAGGAGAGCATTTTCTGTGCTACAAAATGTGTCAAAGCGCTGTGATCAAACTGAAAGGGGCGTTTAATGAGTGCTCTTTTATCAAAAAGCATAAGTGGACAATAAATAATGTGATCCACCTGGAGGGAGGGCACAGCAGCATAAAACACAGCAGAAGCAGTTCACCTTTTAAAAGACTTTGAAAAATCATTGCAAGACTTACTAATTTACCCTGATTTATTAAATCTTTAAAGTGTCTTTTCAAAGCTCTATTACACAGATACATCTTTTTACAGAGTCAGAAACGACAAACTACAATCAGTCACTCTGTAAAACCAAAAGACATATTTTATTATCTCTCTACTTCACTGCATGTGCTACACGTGCGTTATTCTAAGCTGGATAAGGTTTTTCAAGCCGTCGAATCACATATTTAATGTACTTGATGGTATGACAACCCGAAGTGGTTGACCTCATTCTTCAGGAGTGATGCATTATGGGACCTTCTGATCAGAATGAGCTTTTAATAATTTCTGTCTTCGTGGCTTAATGCTTATCGTGCTATCCTGCTGCTGATTAGGCTGCATTCCTGTATTAATCCGAACAACTTAATTATACAGGAGAAGTCAGATTTCCAAGGACACTCTTATTCGAAGTCTATTTAATCCAAAAGTGAATATTTGATGCTGTCATCTTACTGTAATGTCTCCTGGGAGGGCAGAAGGACATACAGTATATGAAGAGTAAAAGTGATTTATACATACATGTATGAAAGAAATCTTATGTTCAAAGATTGATAATCCAAAGTGGATCATATATAAATAAATATTGTGCAGTTCCATGAAAAATCTGGATGGGTAACACAATCTGCTGCTAGAATCTGCAGATATCAGCTGGTGTTGTTTCCGTACCAACAGGACTTGATTAATGCATTTAATGTGCTCCTGCCCTAAAATTGAATCATAGTGGGACCATACAAGTGGTATAAGTTGCTATAGCAACCATCCTTTTCCCTGCTTGTTTTTGAGTGAGTGAGTGAATGCTGCTTTGATCTGATAGCCAACGGATAGGTGTGGAGTTTTAACTGTGTTATAACCAGTGGGAGAATTCTCCCTCCGGGTAAAAGACCCCATCAAGATGGCAATCAGTACTCAAGATTTTCTTTGTGCGTATGTGCTTGTGAGTGTGCGTGTATGTGTGTGTGTGTGTGTGTGTGTGTGTGTTTGTGTCTGTGTCTGTGTCTGTGTGTCTGTGTGTGTGTAACGGGGGTTCTGTTATGATCTGCTTGTGTGAGTCCATCATCTTCTAGAAATCGATAGGCTTCTTTGAAAGGTCGTCAGTGTTTTATCACGTGTCATTGAAAGGATGCAAAGGAAAAAAAGACATCTTTCAGTTTTTAGAGTATGTTTCATTTCTTTCAGGATGTCTGTATTACATTTGTATGATTTTAAAGAGAGAAATGATGTAAAAATGTTCAAAAACCTCCACACTAACTCAGGTGTTTTCATATATGCAGGGTATACAGTATGATAAATTATTAATAGATATTGTGAAAACCAAAATAGTAGCTTTGAATAATTCATTTTATATTCTTATAAGTTTGGCATTGTCAGCTAATGCGGCTGTTTGTTTATTACACATTGTTAAAAGATTTTGCATTCATTTCAAAACAAGGTGATGCTTAGTTTGAATTCTTTTGCAGAGGAAATGCCTTCTGTGCAGCTCGGAGGAATGTTGAGCTGCACCAGGAGATGCTGGTGTTACAGAGCAGATGCAAATATATCATTTTATGCTAGGTGAGCAATCCCTCTGTGTTACACCTGTGTCTGTTAAGACCAGAGATTCCTGTATTTTCAAGCAGTGTGTCTGTGCCTGTGGGGATGAGATGACATCTGTGGCAATTATCACAGACGCAAATCTGCAACCAGTGTGCATTTCAGTCGTTATAAGAAAACCTTTTTTTTTTCTTTTAATATATGCAGGAAGTTAAAGTTCATAAATGTTTTATGACACATATTTAATCTTTCTATTTAGGCACAGTCAGCTGGATCAAATAGGCAAAGATTTAAAGGGATTTTCTGTTCTAAGTAAACGCTGCATGACGTTGTGTGAAGTGCTCTGAATAAAGTGTGACAGGCCTGCAGTCAGTTGAGTTGGTACATCTGATGCAGCAGTGGCAAGAAAATGCAGCTGCGTTCAGGATTCACACAGGTAACCACTGCTCTGTCTATTTAAGAGCAGAAACCTCACTTTTTAAAAAAAAATTATAATGACTTCTGATTGAAGTCAAGATATTATTCATTTCAATTTTATTTTTTCTTAAAAAGTTCTGTCTTGGAACTTTTTAAGAATTGATCATCTGTTATCCAAATCTAATTCAAAGTAATTTAAAATGGTGTATTCACCTTTTGCTGTTAATAGAATTGGGAATTAAAACATGAATTAAAACTTTTCAACATGAAAGCCAGTCCACAGCAGTCATATATCCAGTCACAAACAAACATCCAAAGCAGTGTCTCACTTAAATGACCATGAGCTTCATCACCAGAGCTGACACGCACTGTCAGTGGATCTCCTCCCTCTTTGGGTTTGTTAGGAGAATTATAGATACACAATTCTTGATGCTACGAGGAACTTGATGATTTTTTTTTTTTTACATTCTTGCCACCCAACTAGATTACGCAGTGTGGCTAATGAGCAAAGATATGAATGGTCAAATTCAGTTAATGCTGATGCATTGAATTATCACTCTTTGAAGTGTTGCTGTTTGAAATTTAATGATATTCATGACCTATATGCTTCTACATTTAATGCAAATTCCTGATGGCCTTGTTGCCCAGATGCATTCACAGAGGAAAAAAAAAAAGATGCTGTGTGCACAACAACAGTATAATTAACAAGAGGATTGTATGTCTAATATGTCTAAACAGGAATTCAAAAAATGCTTTAATTATTGCTCTTAGTTGGGGGGTAAACAATAAAAATGAACTCTAAAGTCAGGACCTCATTATATTGTAGCAAATAAACTCCAAGTGAAGACATTTACTTGACAGCTTGTATATGACAGCACTCCCTGGGGTTCACAAGATGACTATCCAACACCCCCACCTAGCCATCTGTGTGGATCCATTGTGGCTTGTTGTAAATCCCACACGGATACTTGCAGTGAAGAGCGACAGAAACATGGAAAAGTGCTTTTAGGAACCGCAGCATGCTCTCAGTCTGTCACGAGGGTTGAGTATAACATGAGAGTCTTGCTATGCCTTAAACTATACACTGTTTAAAAAGTTAGACTTGTCTTTAAATATAGAAGCAGCTGAGTTGCCTCTGACTAAGGAGAGGGAAGTTCATACCCATCATTGATGCTGTAAACATGCTGAGATTTACTGAAATGTGTGGTTATATATATAAATGGGAACAACCAAAAAATGTGTTTGCACTTAAATTTACAGTACTACTTACTCGTTTTCGGGTCTTGTCCTACTTTTATTAGGTCCAACTAGGACAAGACACTGCATGTAAGACAAGGGAAGTATGTCAGCCAAGAGAGCCTATTGGAGTCCAAGGCCATCGGCATCTCAAAGCAACTCCTTCACACCCACTCTGTGGAACTTCTACGCTGTTTGATGATCTCTGCAGGGAAAAGGAACAAGCTTTTCTCTTGAGTCTTAAGATGATCGCAGTTTTCGAACAGGCGTTGCAAAAATAGCCCCAAAGAATTCCCTTTTCTGAGTCCCTGTTAGTGTTGGTGGTGGTGGTGCAGGTTTTTTCTTCAGTGATTTTAGAAATAAAGCCCTAACCTCCCCGTGTACAGCTGGTCAAGGCCAAAAATAATCCCGTTTGCCTCATTGTATTCTTCACCACTGGTGTCAACAAGGTTATAGGTCCTAACGGCTTCAGACCAGAACTGTTAGCTAACATCTTTTCAGTGGAAGTTTGATGTTCTCAACTTACAAAAGTCTTCCAGGGGTGAGAGTTCAATACCAAACAAATTTGTTCCCCCACCAACATCTCTTCATTCTCCTCTTTCACAAGAGTGAGGCAACAGGCCTCTGTACTGACTGGCATTTTCTTCAACATTTGTGGGTTATGTTGGTGTGAATGCACAACACTACAGATGAAGCGTTTTCTAATCTGTCCAAAGGAAATTTCCACCTTTGTCGATATTTAACTGTCACTCAAGCTGGAAATGATTGCCAACTATAAGACTTCAAACACAACATTTAAACTTAAGCCTTCATGACCAATTGCTACAATTATGCTGTCACTTTTTATGTATGGCCTTCAAATGAATTCTCATTAGAAAGCGTGTTAGGGGTGTAATTCACGTCTTTATTTCCTCCCACTTTACAATCTATGTTTAATACGAATGAAGTGTGTGTCTGAAAAAAAAGTGAGCATTTGAACAGAGATGAGTGGTTAGCCGCCTTCCCCTTGCTGTCGGTTTGGTTTTGGGAGACAGTCAGGAGTGAGAAGAACGAGATGTGCAACAGTGCTGCAGTGGCTGCATTTAAATTCAGGATTGCCATACATGGGCAATCTGTGATAGTTCTCACACATCATAACAGATTCTGGGACTTCACCGCCAGATTTATAGCAGCGTGTGAGATTAAGATACTTCTGAGTAAAAATTAATAATATTTTAGCTTTAAAAAATGTGTCTAAATGTTTTGTAAAAATACTTGACCCCAAGTTTAAATGTAAAATGTTTCACTACACTTCTATAAAAGTGCTCAATTGCCTTTGTTAACGTAGAAAGTCGTGCCCTTTTAAACTGTCTATGATCTTGATGCACCATCATTGTTCAGACAGGGCTGCTTTTTCACTGGGAGATTTGTGTGTCTCCCATCCCTCATCTGAATGAGGAAACACAAACAGAGCCCTTTCAGGTCACATCTTTTTCAAGTCAGTGGGAGTCGGTGCTATACAGAAGACTGGTGTGCCACAGCTATAAATAAACCCAATATGAGACAAAAAGAACAGATTTAATGTTTAACATGTTTTGTAACATATTCACAAATGTCCATCGAGGCATGTTTTGGTCTCAATCAATTACAGGCCAAAGCACATCTGTCTGTGTTTGTAGTGACACTTCAGGCCAGCGTAAAGTGAAAGGTCTGGCCTTGATGTGCCGAGAAGCCATGAGGAAAACAGATTGATGAAAAAGAGGATGGATATCAGGCATGGAGAGAGGTTAATATAACATGAGTAGCTGTGCGCCGCAAAGTTTGCTAGGAGACTGCGGAAAAGAAAACATTATATTCTGATATTAACTGGGGGAAATATAATTCATTTCTGTGAATTCTGACAGAAATAATGGTAGCAAACAGCTGGCAACTGTAGTACACGACACTCAAGAGCTACTAAAGCCTCTCATGAACATCAATTCACAGTTTTGACAACATTTACAAACAAAGCTTTTCTTTTCCTTGTAAAATATCATTCACATGTTTAGAGCGGAGCATTCTCAATGGGAGGATGAAGAGGGATTTTGTCACTTTTCTCAGGTTGGCAGACATAAGCCAGGATAAGCTCTCATAAATATTAGTGTGTCTTATACATAATGATTCCAGTTGTTGCAAATATACTCGCAAAATTTAACACAAGACAAATCCAAATCCCCTTCTCTTGGTTGTTAAGTACCACTCTACCCCAGCAAAATTTTTCATCGATATGAGACAATGAACAGTGTTGTGTCATCCAGCATTTACACAGGCACACTGGACACATAAATAACAGTTTATGTTCAGGATGTAACGCATCAATTATTACTGAAGCCATTAAATCTGCATCTGAGCTGCGTGAAGGTTTATTGAAACAAAAAAATGTTGAAAGTCTAAAAGAGAAGATGACGGTCTTGCTCCATTGCTTGGCTGAAATCTTCAAGGCAAGCATGAATACACTCAGAGTCAATAATTTATGCAGCCAGACACATATTCAGATGCAAACACACACACACACACACACACACACATGCAAAGTGAGAAAGAGAGAAATGGAGCATTGCTGCACACAGAAGCAGAAGACAGAAAAAGCTTCAGGGACGCACACACAGACCAACAACTGGAAGACATACATATGTCGACAGATGTGAGATTCTGTTCTGCTCTCCATTACGAAAGAAAAAGAGAGATATCAAGGTGCTTTGAGTCAGTCCTTTTGTACTATGTTTGCCAGATGGAAGCAGACAGTAAAGGTTTTCCCTTTGGTGAGTGCTTACAGTCATATGCTGTCTTCATGCTGCCTGACACATCTTTTCAAGCTTACATAATGTAGATCTGCCCTAATTTCCCTCTCCCTGCCGAAGTCGGGGTCTTCGAGCAGCTCAGCAACACACCAGTCAGATAAACAGAAGAGTCAAAGATGACCAACAATGCTTATTCCTCTGATTAAAAGTAATGCTATTCTGACACAGATCCTGTGTAGGGGTGTCTGACTGGAGCTTTGTATTCCATACAAGTTGTTTATATTGCCCTCTGTATGCAGTGTGTGTAATTCAGTAGTGTGCAATATGCAGTTATTGAGTAATGACATAAATGTCAAATTCTATGTCAATACCTCCTGTTCCAGAATTGCCTTTCTCTTTCAGGTAATTGGGCGTTTCCATGGATACTGTATTGTCTCCAACGATACAGGTACTCTGCAAAGTGTGTGCTATCATGTCTATGCAGATACTTTTGAACAGCTGCGGTAAGGTCAGGTATTCTAAGTACAACTTAACTCACATCACAAATGATTCCTTTGCAGGAAAAACCCAAGAACAATTTCTGCTGGGCTAAGCCGCTACTTGTGCAACTGTTCCCATACTTTTTACATCAGATAAAACCAGCTCATTTACACATGAAGAGAGCTGATCAGTTACAATAGTTCAACATCAAAAATGTCTTGGAATGAAACTTTGTGCAGACCTAAAGCACCATAATGTAGACCTGCTAACTTTTTGGTGTTTATCATGCAATGCAGCACTTATGACCCATCTGCCTAAATTATATTTTGACAATGGTTTGATAAACACATTTGAATCAGATATTGTAAATTTAGTCAATTCTGAACACACATGAAGGGTTTGTACAGTATTGTAAAGTGCCTCCCTGCACCGCGGCACATACTCCATGCCTTAGAGAGTGAAAGGATCACAAAGAAGTGTAATCCAAATGAATGCATATCTTTTATTCAACAGATAACCACTAAAAAACAGCACATTGTAGATATATTTACTCCACATATTCCTAGTTGTATTGTGTTTTTTGCAATAGTGAACAGGGTTTTTGCTTTTCAGAGACAATGTGAGTTTGCCTGGACATGGTGATGATGGGTTGTATTTACAAAATATAATCTGACATAAATTAAAAAGAAATCACCATTTTGTATGACAATCAAACAGAGCACACAAAGCAAACTCAAGAATAAGAGATTAACTTGACCACTGCCTCTTTTTGTAAATTAAAGTTTTTGCAATTATACATTGGAAAGTCACATTTCAAACTAACATACATTTGGATTACCAGCATTTGCATTCTAGCATGTGATAAAACTCAACTTTGAGGTTTTTATGAAAGCTGAAGTGTATAGCATACATACAGTAAATGTTTCATATCAAAGTCGGGATTGAATTTTAAACTATTCGTTTCCCCTCCCAGTGTACTGGCAGACTACACTGTCAACGCTTTTATCATGTGCTTCGCCATCTGTTACACTATTATGGTTGCACAGAATGTACCTGTCACACATTTAAATTAAAGTAACGACCAATTGAGTGGAACAATTACTTAAATGTTGGCTACTGCTCACAAGAAAAACATTTTTTATATATCTGTGTATGTTTGTAGGTTCACCTTTTCACAGCAATATACTGATCAGAACAAATCCTACACGTAACAATGTACAAGTCTGTGCAGGGTTCCACTGTATTTCACCTGGTGGAGTAGAAGCAGGTCAGCTCATCGCAAAATAACCTGTGAACGGCAAAAAGCCAAGGCTGTATACTTGATAAACAGCTTGTCCATTGCTAGTGTAATGCATGGTGACGTGCTAACAGCGTCCAAATACACAATGTCCTCTAATTAGCTGAGTTAAGATGACAGGTTCAGTGCATAATACTGCTTGTGATGTGAATTTCTCAGTGTATTAAACTCTCATGGAAAGTCAGATTTCTGAGCTTATGTTATTGACCCAGAAATTGGTTAGACTGCTTTAAGGCTGAATACGTGCTTAGTTTGCTTTGAGCAAAGGAGATTTTTATGCATAAAGACATCCATTCAAACACTGTTGTGCTTTTCTACCTAATAGCTGAAGCTCTTACAGACCTTTACTCATTTGTTCCACTACACATTAATCCCTACTTAAAAAACAGACCTGCAGGGAATATTAATTGCAGTCAAATTGTCAGATTTCATGGGAGTCCAGATCATACTGATTAAACAAAAACAATGCCAACTAATGAGACTGTTTTCTCATTCAGCATTTCCCTAAAAAAGGATTCAGAAAAAAATTAATCTTCCAAAAAATTGTATAAAAGAATTTCTGAATATTCAAGTCTGTTTTGAATACCCATTTGTATGTGAAAAGACAATTAAATATAATGATTATGAGTGTTGGTTGGTGACTAAGGGGATGAGCTGCATCTTTTACAGATTCTCTCAGTAAATTCTATATCTATGCATAGAGCACTTTTTTGTTAGAATGAATTTGTTGTACATTTACATCACAAACATTTGTATGGCAAAAGACTTGAGGTCTCTCTGTCTCTAATGTGATATTTCTTTGTGCATTTCTGAAAGTGACATCATTGTTGACCTGTGTAGAAGTCAATAGTGCATTTTTTGAAAAAGTAAAAAAATTAAGGGAAATTATTGTTCCTATAAAGTAGTAAAGCAGAATATGTCTCATATATTGGACAGAAGTCGATACGTTTGAAAGATGTTCTTTTCTGTTTAAATTTTAGTGCATTTAACTCGTATTGTAAATGAGTGGATTCTGAAATTAAATAAAAAGGTTCTAATAAAACACAGGGTACTGCCCAGATGTAACCCTTTGAGTGTCAGACATTGCATATATTATAAGCTGCTTTTGTGCTTTGGTTCTGGTAAGAAATGAAGAGAATCCCCTAACTGTCATATATTGTGGAAAATTGCACAATAAATGTCTCCTATGACATCAACATCCTCGTAAAACTCTTCTTTAGTTGCAATGCATTCGAATGTAATTGTGACATAAGTAAATTAAACTTTTAGTTTGAGGATGTCTGAGTGCAGTGACAATACAATAATATTTAACACAATAAAGTGCAACATGTGCCCGTAATCCACAAGTGTAGCTGGTTTAGAGTGGCAGAGGCTCTGAGGGAACACCGCAGATTATCCAACAGTATATGCACAAGGTCAATGTTCAGAATACATTAATTGTTCACTCCTAAATCTGCAAACAAGAGGGTTGAGATTTACCGGCCTTGTAATCCGTGCTTTGAGATATTAAATTTGAATTTGTTTGGTGATCTCACGCATTTCATATTATCATCACAGAAACATGCACACCAGAGGACAAATCACCTTGCTAAATGCCTGATGCCATTTTTCCACCCGATCATACTTTTAATTTGTGAAACTAACATGGCTTTTGTCAACACCTGCAAAGAGGTTACACTTCTAGTTGCGGATCAGTTAATTTTGCTGAATAAATCTGATTAAGCCTCATTTAGAAGAAATTTGAAAGGACAGGGCTAAAAGCCATAGCTTTAACTGTAACAAAAATTGCCTGTTGGCACGAGGGCATATCATTTGCATGGTTCATTAACACTTGTGAAAAGCAACTAATTTGAAAGTAAAGGCTTAGTCCCACATTGCTGTCATGAAAAACTTCAAATATGTATTTTATGATGTATGATTCATAAGAACCCCGAATATCCGGGTGCTTGTTCATATTTACACATTTAAACATCCCAGCGATTCAGGGATAAGTGTTCCTTTGAAATGAGCACTGTTCCCCATCATTATTCTACCCTGTAAACCAAATGTCACAAACACACATATGACAGCTCACAATCCATTGTATAAAGGTGATAAAACACTTGTGCCTGATTTTAAAAGTCTCATTGCTGATTAATATAATAAATTGCATGGATGCATCAGTCCAGAAGATAAGTCCCTTTAAAACTGAGTAAATGTTGTTCGTTTCTCAAGAACCTCAAGGTAATCCGGATCAATGTGAAGCTTTGCTTTCAGTTCCCAGTACTCACTCCTGTTGGGCTCCACATAAACAGTACTTGGTGCTGCACAGTAGAGTATTGTCTGTTGTATTCTCTCCGGGTGTGTGTACTGATGCCTTGCATCAAAGTCTGAGGTAAACTGACTGGATGACTGTTGCTTATGCTTGCATGGTAATGTATTGCTGTATCGTGTGTGCTTGTCAGACTCAAGCACGTCTCTATAGTAGTACAGATCGTCTTGGCGAGGGGTGGAAGGCTTGTTAAGAGGCTCTGGAGTAGTCGCGCTGTATTCAGAGCTTATTACATTACTGGCTGCCTCTTCATCTGAGTTACCCAGAAAAGCACCACTTAACTCGTCAAAGTCCCTAAATCCATCCACTGATTTGCTGTCTGTTGGGGTGTGGGCGCTAGTTCTGAACGTGGACTCTGTGGGAGGTGGGATGTACTCGTATACATGTCCAGCAGATGTTCTGACTTTGGGAATGGATCCTTTCTTATAGAGGCCGTATTCCATGTTGAGAGAGCTAATGCAAGCATTCATGGAATGATTGTGCTTGCTTTGGTTCTTTTGACGTCTCTTTTTCAGTGCTACAAACAGTCCTGCAGCCACAAACACAGAAACAATAAACATAAGGAGAAGGCAAAGAATCATCACTGATAAAGGAATAGCGCTGTATTGCGCGTCAGAGTCCAAGGATGTTTCTATGGTGATGGTGCTACCAGGAAAATATTCTTCAGAGGGTGGTATCACGGAGGATAATATATCAGAGTTATTAGGGCAGAAATTAGTTGTCTTGATGTATCTCATATCTTCCCCAGCTAGCCTCTTCGGTGAGCCACAGATAACATTGTTTACGACTGTGCCAGTGCTAAGCTGCTCCAACCACTTCTTCAGATCCAGTATGCTACAAGAACAATCCCACGGATTCTCAAATAAATCGATTTGCACCAGTGACGTAAGTTGATCCAGGACACCACTGACTGGCAGATTCCGCAGATGGTTGTTGCGAAGATTGAGCCTAGCTAATGTCAGGCCATCAAATGTTCCTGGGGGTAAGGTTTTCAGGAGGTTGTTATTCAAGAAAAGAAGCTGAAGCTTGGGTACATGCTGAAACGTGTCAGAGGCGACCTCTTTAATAACATTGTATTCTAAATATAAGAACTGCAGGGTCTCCAATCCATAAAACATATCAGCTGTAAGGTGGCCAATCAGATTCCCGTTAAGGTATAGTCTCCTGAGATGCGTCAAATCCCCAAAAGCCCTGTCGTGTATGCGAGCTATTCGATTGTTACCGAGATGAAGCAAGTCTAACCCTGTTGCCTCAGTAAAGTCTGATCGACGTACCACTGGGATATAATTACCCGTTAGATACATCTTTTTGGGATTGTAGGGTTTGGGATTTAAATCTGAGATATGTTCAATTTTACGCTCCTGACAGTTCACATTCAGGCCAAGATCAGAGATTTGAAGATTGCAAGTACAGGCAGTTGGGCAATCTAAAGGCACAGGGGATTTTGTTTGATATGAAATAATTTGACCATAATTTTGTGGCTTATTAGATGGGATACGAGAAGTTGGTCTTGATTTTAATTTGCCTGACTGGCGAGGTCCCTTTGTCGGTCTCGATGACGATCGTGCAATCCCAGATGAGGTGAGGGAGGATGTAACTAGCGCTGGTGTTGTCTTACGGTATGCATCAGTACTCATATGTGGCAGGGGTGGCATCTCATATTCAGCGATAGCTCTCCTCGGGCACAGTTCCTGCTTTGAAACCTCATCAAGATCTCTCCCATGTAGTCGAAAAGGGAACTCACAAACAACATCGCCGACTAAAGCTGTGTATGATATGCTCTCGAGCCAAGTCTTAAGAGGAATCAACTCACAGGAACAGTTCCACGGGTTCTCCTCCAGCTGTAACTCCACAACGCCGTTCATGTGCTCCAGCAGACCTGAGTAGGGAAGCACTTTGAGCTGATTGCCCCGTAAATCCAAATGAGTCAATGGGAGATACTGGAAGATGTTCACAGGCAGCGTAGATATTAGATTGTCATTTAAGATCAGGACCTCTAGATGTTGAAGTCTGCTGAAGGAATTTGGAGCCACATGAGTTATGTAATTATAATCAATTTGTAGGTACTCCAGGCTCTCGAGGCCAAGGAAACACTCTTCCTTCAAGGCATCAATTTTGTTGTTGTTGAGATGTAGTCGTTTCAATTCCTGAAGTCCATTAAATGCTCCTGCTCTAACCTCAGATATGTCATTATTCCCTAGGTGTAATATTGTAAGTCCTTTGTACTCTACAAACTCATTGGCAGAAAGCTTTTTCAGACGATTCCCTGTGAGCAGCAGATGATATTGGGAGAAGTAAACTGGGCTTATGTCTGAGAGACTGGCAATTCTTCTGTTTTCACAACTCACTGTGAGTATCCCTTCTTTCTCCTCGCAGGCACACAGTGTCTGACATATTTCTCCATAGCTGCCAAGCATCTCAACAGTGCACACTGATGCAGCAAGTAGCAAAACATAGGAGATCCAAAAATGCATTTTCCTGCAAACGATGACCGAGATCACAGTCCTGCTAAGATATCCTCAACGTCATCTGGAAATAAAAAAAGAAGGTGATGTGAGAGGAGCGAAGAGCAATGAAAGCAACTTCCATACAACAAGCTGGAGCCCCCATGAGTCAAAGCTTTATTTGCTGTTACCCAGAGGTAACTTCTGACTGTGACTGCTGATTTAAAATGGCTCAAACAAAACAGGAGAGAAAGCAACTCCTTCAAGCTATGTACATAATAAAATGCAAGGTCAAAGCAAGACAACGGGCACCAAAAAAAACAACGGTCCAAAGCGAGTGAGCCGTATTGCATTGTTAAGACGCGGGAAACACAAATAAAATGCTTATTTTAATTCAAAGCTAGGCAAATTGTTCAGGCTACAAATTGAAACGCATTCCTATGCACGTCCTGTCAGATTTCATTCATTAATTTCTGTCAAAACTCCTGCTGGAGATACATACCTCCCGAACACTGATGAAGACGCAGACTCGTTAGGCGTTTCAGCGCATCTTTTATTTTTAATGCGCCGAAAGGGAAATAGAGAACAAGTCTATTTAGCGATCGTCGTCGTCTCCAAAGCACCGGGGAGGATGAGAAAAACGCTGATCTACCATAACTGCCAAATGATTCTCTTTTAACCACGCTTTGCTGGAGGAGACAGCTATGCCTGATAATAAAGTTAGTCTCTCTCTCTCTCTCTCTCTCTCTCTCTCTCTCTCTCTCTCTCTCTCTCTCTCTCTCTCTCTCTCTCTCTCTCTCTCTCTCTCTCTCTCTCTCTCTCTCTCTCTCTCTCTCTCTCTCTCTCTCTCTCTCTCTCTCTCTCTCTCTCTCTCTCTCTCTCTCTCTCTCTCTCTCAGAGGTCGGAGGATGTCAAGTCATTTCATGTACAGCAAAAAAATCAGATCATTGGAGCATCATACCGATATACACCACCCCCCTCAAAAAAAGAAAGAAAAAGAAACCAACAATAACAAACAAACAAACAAACATGTCCCGCAAAAATATCAATAATTCTCCAGACTGGCTGCTCCTCTTGCTGGGATGGGTTGTTTCATGCTTTTTATCCTGTCCTTCCCTTATCTTGATTTTTACTGGCATCATTTATTCAAAGAAAATACGAATACTGTTAGGAAAATATCAGCAAGAAGTTTAACATCATAATTAATCTAAGCAACCATATACAAGTCATAAATATGTCAAATTTACCATCAAACCAACCATTATGAGAAATGAAGCGCCATGCCGGTGTTTTATAGTGATTCTGCAATTATGTTGCTGCTGCATCCAAAAGATGAAGTTTCAGTGTTGTTGATGGAAATCCAGGGACTATTCATTTTAGCAGTGTAACCATCTATCAATGAGCTCAACCATGTTTTAATAAAGTTTCCATAATCCAAAACAGTTTCAAATCAGCACTTAATATTCTACAGAAGTACATAATGTCTTAGTTCAGTTAAAAAAAAACCTGAATACAAGAGCAAAGGTAAGTAAAAACAAATTTGACCTCATTACATTTGAAATGGTTGAACAGAGACATGATTTTCATGGATTAATGCAAAATTAAATCAGTAATTTTGAATATTGATATGTGGATCAAGCTGTTGGTGCAGCAGGTGAATTCAACAAGGTCATGACAAGAGAAATCATTAATAGGATGGAGTCCGTCCTATCAGTGGCAATGCAAGCCTGGATACCGGAGGATACTCCAGTGTTGCTGTCAGCTGCTTTGTGTCCAAGGATGGAACAGCTGTGAAAACTTGGTAAGGCGTTATCTCAACCATGAAATCCTCACAGGATGATGTGCTGCAGTGAGGAGGAAGATTTGGATCAGCAAAGATTTTGAGTTGATGACAGAAGAGAGACAAAACCAGTGTGAGTGGGCTAAGAAAAGGAGGAGAAGCCACAGTGTAAGAGGTAAGAGGTGGTTCAGGATAGAGTTTGCACCCCTTCTCAGATATGGCAGAGGCCGTGAGTCTGGCCAGTGCTGACTAGAAATCTAAAAACACCCGGGAGAACAAACAGGGCTCTTTTTGTTCTGAGGAAACCCTCAAACACCTACTCTGATCAGACGACCCAACTCTGTCAGTAATAACCAGGCGGTATATTGAAGACCACAGCAAAGAAAAGCCAGCAAAGTCTTCTGTCAGGTATCCAGAGACAAATCGTTCAGACAGAAAGGCCACTATAAAAATAACAGAAGAGATAAATATATTCTACCAGTAAGAGACCCGAGCAGACAGTTAAATGAAAGATTCATGAATAGCTGTCATTAGATAATCAATGGGACGGATAATACACCCTCTGCTTAAAGATGTCTCACTCAATGTTTGTAATTTCTCTCTTGCTTTCTTTCCTTCAGTTCCATCCATTCTTTTTTTAACTAATCTGACAGAATTAGCTCTGACAGACAAACTGCAAATTCCACAACTCTCAAACTCACACCAACATGCGACGTGGACTGATGGAAGATATCTGTAGAGACATGAAAAGAAAGTGCTACCTCTGTCAAGAGAGAGGTAATAGTAATTGATAATTGTTTTCTTTATTGGAAATAAGGTCATTCAGAATCATCACCTCTTCCCTTGGTCCTCTGTATTTATCTGCATGTATTTTTATGTTCTTCAGTGTTTCACTGCTGGCTCAAGACGACATCCAAACTGTCCCCAACCTGCTGCGTATTGTGGGCTGTAATCTAAAGCTCTACCAAAAATGCAGTTTAATCCAAGTAGCAGATCCTCAACTCACACCGATTTCAATTCAACCCTTCAAAAACAGCACCGGAATGTCTGTATGTCCTGTGCAGTACAGCCTTAATAATCATGTCATCCCTTTCACAATGCATGGATACACTTGTACTGTATGCACGGTTGTGTATTGATCACCCTGCATCTTGATTTTAAAAAAAAAGGTTGCATGTTGGTTTCTAAAAATTAACACAGCATCTCATCTGCCTGACTCAGCAAGTGTTCACATTGTCTTAATGAAAACAGGCAGGGTAAAAGCTCTCACAGAGGTTGGGTCTGAATTATTTAACCCTCTGGATTTAAAGTGTCGTATGTAGAATCTGAGCTGATGGCACATGTTGCATTTGGATATGTGGCACAAGTTTAGGGGTACTGCAAAAGATAAAGGAAGAGACCTGCTATGCCCTGCCCTTTCAACTTGATGTGACGGCACTCATGCAGAAACGTGAAGTATCATTGTGAATCGCCGTGTCCTCGCGGAGCTGTATCCATCAGCCTCTCCACTTGGCTCTTGCTCACATGGGAGGAGAGCAGGCGCATCAGGGACACTGCCTGTGGCTCATATTAAAGAGTATGAAGGCTGCGTTCAACCTGCATGCATTTCATTTGTGCTTCTGTTTTCCCTGCTTTCAGAGTTTGGCACTGCATATTGGACTAAACACTCGGCATTAGCTTAAATCCATCATTATACACCACCCTTTCTGCACAAGTATGTTTACGTTTGTTGCAATGTGATAAGCAAATTATGCAGCCGGTTTATATCTTATTTCACAAATTCATCAAATACCACGCCTCATTATTTTTAGTATTATTGAAATATTCGTCCAAATTGTTGTGCACTTCATGATTATATTCTCATGTAAGTTTGCTTCTCTCTGTTGTACTATAATCCATGGTCACAGTGTGCAGAGGAAACAAGAGCAGCACGCAGGCGGTTCATGATACAAGCCTCATTTAATATCTCTCCAAGTTTTCCATGACACTGAACATAATCTTCTCCAACTGGGAGCAGAAGACAGCACTCTCCACATGCATGAATTCATGCGCGCACGCCCACGTGCATGCGGACGTGTGCATTGAAAAGAATCAGCATAATATATGACTGGGAGAAAATGATGATGAGTAACAATTATATGCTCCAAGGTCAGAATTACACAAACAGAGTTGGAGCAGTGCCACAGAGGATGAGGGGTAGTGCTTCTGATATATGCTCCTTACAGATGGTGCTTTACACTTTGTCTACTGTGTCCAGCTGGAGCATACAAGAACACTCGGCATCCCAGTCAACTGTTCTGTCTGGCAGGAACATTACTGTCAGGGCTCTCACAAGCCTTTGTTGCCTCAGAAGTGATGCTACACAGCAAACAATGAGACAAAAGAGAATTTTAAAGATTAGTATGTCACCATATTATGTGAAAGTTGATAGTGCAATCTGTGAAACAAAATGCTTTTGGACCTGTCAGGGGTTTTTATACATTAATGTAATATGGAAAAAGTAAAATGCCTATTTAATGTCTATGTCCTTGTACTTCCTTGTATAATTTATAGAAGTACAACCCTTGGCAGCAAGGACAATAAGGAGATGGTCAGATGAGGTTTTGAGAGGCTGCTTCAAATAAAATTACAAGGAGAAAAAGGCTGCCAGGGGAAGACGTTACAAATGGTCTGACAAACGGCGTCATACATAATAAAAATGTGTCCGGCAGAGAGGTGCAGTGAACTGCAGGCTCCACCAAGAAGAGGGTTTTTTTTTTTTTTGCTGTCTGGGGCAGAAAGGCCCTGTGGTGGGTGCAGAGGAAACAGAAGATGAGGTTCTGGGACAATCAGGTAGAATTGCTAAGAGAAGAAGGGACTTTTGCAGGAGGGAGACTGAGGTCAGACTGCAGCAGAGAGCCTGATCGAGTTTGCAGAGGCAGAAGAAACATCTTTCGATACAAGACGTTATCAGCAGGTGGTCTAAGAACAGTCCTCTCAGAGCATCTCCAGGCTTCCTTTAGAAAATGGTGGAGAAAAAGATGATGGTCATATTATCAACCATTATGGGCAGCATTTCCTACCCCCCACGTGGATCCATGAGTGCCGTGGACAGCTCCCTTTACAGCAGGCGGCTGGATAAATAAAGGAACACTATAAAATCCTTTTCATCTCTGCCGTCCAATGCCAAACAGTCTCTGCTGTTCTCAGCAGACCATAATAATCCACACATGAGAACAAGTAATTTTACTTGATGTTTTTGAACTATCAGTATGATAAGCTGTTGTTCACGTTTCTGCCGTTTACTCCCTGGATGCTTTGTTCTTATTCGAATGTCAATTTTCATTAATATTACATTTAATAAATGATTCTCCATTCTGTGTAATCTGTCATCTCTGAAGACTTTTCTTTGTTTTGTTCAATTGCACCTTATGCATTACCATTTTTTTTCTTGGTTTATGTTTTAATTGTGATAGCGGTCAGTTGTGAATATAATGTTCATATATCAGCAAATGATTTTTTTTAAATATACTGTAGTTTGCTTAAGATTTAATTGCCTTTCTTCTTGTATTATTTGTTTGGATGCATTTGAGTCTTCCTCATTTTTCAAGATACTCCGTACCCCAGTTCACCCACCAAACAGCCAACCATTACCTGACATCAGATATATTTCTGGCAACAACAACACACCAACTTCGACTTTCAGGAGAACGGTCATTGAACAGGGCTTCAGGGCTTTCGTTGACCTTCACAGGACACCCCGTTGCTTTTTAGTAATTGCCATCTTCCTGACTACCATTCCTATTACCCCCTCAGCCACATGGGGGGTATGATTCAGCTTCTTGTTCTCTTTAATTATACCACAGTCTTATACTTTATTTCTATTTTGCTGCATATGACTAATTTTTCTTTTCAGCCTTACTACTGTGTGATTTAACCTACCCTGATGGAATCTATAAAATTTCTCTGATTTCATCTTAGCCACACTTTTATACTCAGCATTTGATGTGGCGCCCTACAAAAGTAGCTCCTTTAGCTGTGGGTGTCCAGGTGTGCATTTGAAAAGATTATATTATAATATAAGCAGATATACTGTCTTTGAAAGTCATTCATTTGTTCCCCTTCATAAAATTACAGGGAAAATCTGGCACCATTTCCTTTGTTTGATGACCTCTTGGACACGTTTCAAGGACCTCTGGGGGTCCCTGAACAGGAAAGGACACACACTTGTGCTCTTAAGAAACATAATCCTATGCTGCCTCCCCTTCCCCCTCTGCTGTAGCTCCTCCTGTCGGTTAAATTAAGAAATACAACAAGAAAAAAGTTAGAAAAGACAATTGAGGACACTGTTAGAAACTGGTGGTGAGGGAAGATGCTGTTCAGATGTACATTCACAAGCAGAAAAACAGAAAGACACCATAGTTCTTTACCTGTAAAAAAATACTTGTGTACACCAGGAACATATTATTTGCAATTATCTTTAAACCACATCTTAATAAATAAATTTAAATAAATTATTTTCTTACATTATTGTTGATCCTTATGGATGACGTATACATGACAGTTTGACGCGAAGTCAGCCTACAATTGGGCTCTGTTTCTCTGCATACTTGAGCCAATAACATTTGAAGTCAGCATTTTTCATTACAGGACAAACAAGAAAAACAATAAAAACTGCTTGCAGAGCAGAATTCCTTACATCTGAGGCAAGAAAATTAAGAAGATATAACAATCAACAATGGTCACTGTAAAAAAAAAGAGAGAGATAATGAGTTTACCAAACCTTATTTTCACTTCATTTTCATGCACTCTTTAAGTGTAGTTCAGTATTGTGTTTAGATATTTATACCCTTCATTTATTGCTAATTTATACTTCTATTTCACAAAGTTTCAGAGAGAAATATTGATATTTTAAACCTATAACATTTATTTGATTAGTGGCTGTATCTTTTTCAGATTATTAAAATAAAATAGTAACTGAAAATTAAGACACATTGCTGCAGCTGACACTATTCAGCAATAGATAATTAAAATGAGTTGCACTATTAACAGCATTAACAAAATTAATAGACAAACAAAATTGATTGATGAACATAATAAGCCTTGGGAATTTCTAAGTAATCCACACTGAATAGTTTTACTTGTAGTACTTTAACTTAAGTATGCTTATACTTTAATCCCAGTAATCATTGGTGATCTTTTTAAAAAAAAAATTATAGCTCTGTGTTTTACACTCCAGTATTTAAATTAAAAGATGAGTATGCTTGCACACCTTATTAAACAATCTATTGTAGTTATATCCTTACTGTTTTTTGTCTATTAGCCATTCATTAAGTTTTATATTTTGTTCCTGTAACTTTTGTTAGATCTCTCTCATTCTAAAATAATCTTTGAATTATCTTTACCTGAAGCGATTTAGAAAATGTCTTGCAATTCTACTTTACGCCTCTTGGGGTCGCTGCTGGCTAAGGAAAGAATCGAGTTGGTTTCTCTTCATTATTCACTCCTTTGTTGTTCCTCCCCATGTTTAGGGTCAGGAACATTTAATGAATACCAGCTGGGACAAACATAAAAATAAATTGGACTGAACCTCAAACTAAGAGATTCAACAGTGTTGATGTACCAACATCAAAAGCTGTCACAATTAAATGTGAATTAAATGCAAATCTTGCTGCTGTGCATCTTAGGGTGTCAGTGAGTGTTTGAAGCTTATGGCCCCATTGTTCTGACGTGGATTCATTATAGATTCTATTTTTGTGTGCATTTCCTCTTTTAAGTCTGTCCAATATTATCAGCACATCTCGGGTAAATTTCCTCTTAATTTCATTCTCTGCAGTGCTCAGCAAAGTGTTCATTTGGTTGCACAGAAAATAAATACACATTTTGATTAGTGATTTTGTCATTTACAATAGTTGCATAAAAAACCTGATCAATGCTTCTGATACATAATAGGCCTAATCATAGCAGGGTAAAGCCTCGCTTTAGAAGGCTGCATGTTCCACTAATGGAAATCAAAAGCACATGTATTTACTGTCTTCTCAATTCCTGCTTGGGGCTGATGGGAGCAAGATAAATTCTTGACATGATCACAAAGGTCAATTGCTGTGTGGTGTCTGAATGTAGCCAGATACCAGAGCAGCTTCCAACCCTCTTAATTAAATACTACATTCACCTTATCTCAGCTCCTCTTGCTGACAAGACTCTCCTGCCCACTAAAGACATCTTTTCTTGACAGATTAAATACTATTGAATAAACAAACAACCCCAAATGTCCATATAAGTCTAAAAGGAACAACTGTGCATGCTCTGAGATTTTCAGAAAACATGCTCCTAATCTTATGCAGGAAGATCTCTGTTGGCTGACTCGGATGACTCCATAGCTGAGGTCATTACCATGGTCAGAGAGGTCGTCCTACAACATAATGAAAGGAGAGTTGAACTTCGTTACATTTAACCAAGGATGATAAATTACATTTCAAGTGAAGAAAGAAAATGTCAGCTGTGTGATTTTGTTGAGTCGGTAAACGGATGAATAGAGACACAGCTGTGTTTTGTTGTCGTTCAATTACTGTGACCTGTGTGCGTGTGACAGTCAAGATTTGACAGTTTTGTCATTTTGTTGTGGGAGCGATTGTTTTAAAATTAAATTCTGGCTAACACAGTTACTTTGTCAACTGTCGAGCGTTGATAGTTTGCTTGCTCTCCCCTACAGAAACAGGTTGTTACAAAATTCCCAACAGAGCAGAGACAAACAGTGAATTGTAATAATGTGGCAGCAGGGTACTTGAGCTTTATTTAGCTATGTGCCTTTAATTCTCCGGGGGATTGGGTGAAACGATGATTGTTCACAACCACAGCATTAAAAAAAATTGGAGGCCCCTATGATGTTGCCACGGTAACACACATTGTGGCTTTAATGACAGCCTCTGTTCACATCTTTTGGGTGATCATTTGCAGCCACGATAGCATCCAACTTGTGCTACTCAGAGTCTATACTAAATAAGTCATGGCTTGCATATGTTCAAATCAATCAGTTTGTCATTTATGTAATAAGCATATTGTGTCGTGCATTTGTTTACACGTGATAATTAGCTCATAGTGTGCTCATCTGCATGCTCGCTGTTTCATGTTATCTGACAGGGAGTGTCTGTGTTTTTAAGAGTTTGTACATTTGCTTGCATGTCTCTACATGTGTTGCTGTTGCCCGGCGTAATGTTCATGTTCCGGACCAGTGATGATAATTCAGCTGACCATCACGTCTCTTTCTCCCTCGCTCTCTCTCTCTCTCTCTCTCTCTCTCTCTCTCCGCTGCCATGTGGATTCAGATATAAAGCAGGGAAGAGCACCAGCTGAGACGACATAAACAGCTTGAGTATTTCCATCACGTTTATCAGACCATCCACCATCCAAACAGTGACAGAGTTGCTTTCATTTTCAGCTCATATTTGTACGGCCTTAGGCAGTTATCTAGAGTAATACCAAGTGGCAGTCAGGACTCACTGGTTGTACATCACCGACATATTAATATCTCTACTCAATTAAGAGTTAGGTACATGTATATGAAATTTTATTCCACCTAATATATCTCAGGTTGTTGTTTTTTTTTTGGCTGCCATTCACAATCAGAATTTCATCTGGATATGCATAAAAACAGGAGCATATGCCAGTATACTCATTTTACCCAGAGTTCTCTTTGGTAAGATGACAGTCTGTGCTGCATACTTAATTGCAAATTCAAAGGATGAGAGGATAATAACTGTGTGTCTGTGTGCGCTCGCACACGTGTGAATGTTTGAGGAGATGCATCCACCAATACAACTCAATGTCTCCCTAAAATAGAGACAAATTTTCATTTGAACACATTATCACCTTATTAAGTCATTTAGAAATTGGTACTGAGCACCCTCTTGAAAGCTCAGTCGGTTAATCTCACCATTGAGCTCTGTAGACTTTAGATTTTATGGTAACCTTGAGGCATCTCTGTGTTTGTACAGCCTCTTAAAAACAGTAAGCAGAGGTGCTGTAATGAGGATACAATAGGCACTCGTTGCTGTGGGTTCTGTGATAATCTTTGGAAGTTTAATTCTGGTCTCAGTACGCCTTCACTCAAAGCAAAGATGTGTGTATCATTTAAACTCCTGGAAAAACCACACTCGATGCTTTATTTTACCCTTAAAAAACATTTTTTTGGGGTTTATTCTGACCTGTTAGAATTTCAAAGAGAGAATATTTCAGCTGTGGGCTACCTCGTAGGACCTCAAATACTTTAAAGGACCATGTATTTACATGTTTTGGGATTGTTTTGGGGCCTTGGTTTTTACGCAGACTTCAAAGAATAATGAGATAATTATTGCACTTACCACCAGAGGGAAAGAGAGTAAGAGAGAGGGTGACACACACTTAGACAGAGAGAGAGAGAGAATGGGAGGGAGAGAGAAAAGGAGTAATGAGTGTTCAAAATAGACAATAAAACTAATAGCATGCAAATTGAATGGAAATATGCTTTCACAGGAACATCAAATCTGTGATTATTATCATCAACTTTGAGGCTGCAATCTTCTTTTGTTTTATTACTCGTGGGTTTTTTTATGTGAGTTTCATACTGTTGGAGTTTGAAATTGCTCTTCATGTTTGTTTTTTTTTCTTCCTTTCACCATAGAGAGCTGAGGTAACATGAAAAACAGCTGGTGCAAGCGTGGCTGATAGCAGCATCCTCACACTGATTAAATTGCAATCGATTTCTGCAAAATGTCAGGAAATGCTAGGGTCTAGTGCCATTTAATGTTCTTCAGATCAGACCTGAAGGTAAGGGTCTATGTTATCACTCATATGTCACAGAATGTGGAGAATGACAGGGTGGTGCCAGGAGTTTAATTGGCGTTAACACTTGTGTTGCAGAGTGCAGACTGAGTCTCCCAGGCAATGACCAGTCAATGCGAGTCAAGACAAGCACTCAACAGGCTTTGAAGGGAAGCAGATATATTTACTCACCGAGATGGATTTTGAGGGGATTTTTTTTTAAAACCATACAAGAGACTGGAGGGTGACGGGAGGCATGAGGTAAAAAAACACAACAACAAAAAACAAAAAGCAAAAGAGAAAAGAATGACTTGAGTACACACAAATCAGGACCAGCCACCATTGGGACTCTCTCAGAAAAAGGAAATCCTCAGCTGATAAAAAAGGGATTCTGTTATAATAGAAAAGCACCTATGATAAATATGTCTGTAAATTGCTTTTGCTGTATGAGTTGCCACTAGAACTGAACAAATACCATCATGTAAAGTAGCTTCTCTACATCTATTGGCAACCAAGGACCCATTCATATATGTGGATAGTGTTGCACAATTGTAGATGGACTATGTACAGTTATTATAGGTACACACCTTCTTGACCTTGTTTCATTTCCTTCAAACATGTGTGTGTGTGTGTGCGCACGTGAGTGTTAATATACATGCAGAACATGCAGACATTCCTATTTAAAGCTGTATGGGGAAAGCAGTTAGACATTCTACAGAATTATGATCACATCACAGGTATAATTATGTTGAGAAAAAAAAATGGACTGATTGACAATCAGTGAAAAGAGATGCTTTGAGAAAAGAAAAAGAGGTCATCGCTCTAAGTTAAGAGAGCAGGTTCTTCTCATTATATGGGGGGCTTGAAATTTAAAAGCACAACAAAAGTAAATTAATGTCATCATTCAGGAAAGCTGGTTTCCCAGCACCGATTTATACACGTGGCTATTATCGGATTGACGGGGATGGGCTCGTGGGTTAATATAAATGAAATCATGTTCGAAAACAAATGCAAGTGCGAATGAAGAGCAACGCGACAAAGCAATTGACTTTAAACACCAGGGTTGACAAAAAGCATAAATATTAATCAGCCCGCTAATTGACCAGGAGGTGACAGCCCAGCCCTGGTTAACCTGCTCTGTTAAAGGTAAAGACATGAGAAGATGATTATTTTGGATTACCTAAATGGCTGTAGAAGAAGGGGGAAAAAAAGCCATTAATCAAAGGTGCCCTCTGGCCAAGAAATAGCACCATAGAAAATATCTCCAACCTCCTCATTTCAGCACAGAGATTCAAAGCTATAAAGCACAGTGTCATGACTGACTGGCCCGACTCCAAAGCCATTAATGATGTGATGATTGAACTCCCATTCACAGAATAATCCAAGACACTGAAAATGTCACATCACGTTTATCAGCAAAGGCTCGTCTGACAGATCAAGGTCACACGCTGGAGAGGTGTTCCTGATGTCGATTGTTAACTTTTTGACTCTTTGTGTAAGCTTCATTTCATATTAAATTATTGACACGCACACACACACACACGCACGCACGCATGCACACACACATACACACGTACACACACAAATGTGGACTTCAATCATTTTGCCCATACATAATAATTTCCAGAGCACATAAAGTTGTCCAGCAAATAAAACCTGACTGATATGTTGGCCCATTAGATGCTGTCAAAACAGACTAACATTGACACATATAAGAGCTACAATCAAACACACGTCCTCCACAGCATCAATCTGGAAACAAACAAATCTATTACCCTTGTGAATTTGTTGTCATGATTTTCACGGCCGTATGAATTTCCCTGATGATGAGTAGCTCCCTCTCTACCTCTTCCAGCTCGGTGTTCCACTCATGTTGAACACTTTCTCCTGGATGTTGTCTTCCTTGGAAGTGACAGTGAGTGATCTCCAGCATCCTCACACATAGCATGACAGAAGAATAAAATGGGATTTAGTCTGGAGATGTCGCAAATGTCATAAAATTTACCCTTTAGATTCTTTGCTTTTTCTTTTTTTTTCCTCGATGTAAGGAAACACAAACATGATTGAAGTGATGCAAAATGCAGAGGATTTTCTGGTGCGAATGACGCACATTATTTAAAAAAATGTGTGATAAATGTACAGTATTTTTGTTACAATGTGTTAAAATTCTTTAGGCAACTGCGATGAGCTGTGAACTGATGTGGGGGAAGGTGTTTTGTGCATCATTTACTATTTCTTTTCCTGTATAAACCTGTTTTTCTCATCTGGGTTATTAAATAAATGTAGATGAAAATGTTAGTCTGTAATAGACTTTATTTATCGACAAAATCCTTCACAATAGTTTTCTTTTTCTTTTTTATCTTTGAATGCTCTGTAATTCTGCACTTATGATGAGAAACAACTTTATTGTATATTTTCGAGCACAAGAATACCTATCCATTGTCTGATGCTGATCAGTACTGTACTCTTTTCTCACGGGAATAGCAGCTATTTCATACTTAATGTCTGTATTTATTTTATCGTTGGAGATATGGGGTGGTTGTGTATGGATGGGGAGTACAAAACCAAATTTAGCTGTGCATATTGGACAGGAAGAAATGTAGTTATCATATTGCAGCAATACAATACATTTTTTTCTGTGTGAGAAGATGTAGTGTCGAGTAGCTGTGGAACAAAGGCTATCTTGGAAAAGGGTAAGACATCTCCACTCTATGCAAAACTGCCTTAAGATAAAGTTCTTAAAGTGGTTGTCAGATGGTGAACTGAAGGCACTGGTTTAACTCCAATATAATATAAGGTTCTTCTCAGCTCTCTATATTTCCTCTAACTTGAAAAAAGGCTGTGTCCTGAAAGGAAGGAGACATCACCCCCATCCTCTTGGTGTCTCTTGTCAAGAAATATTTTATAGATGAAACTCAATTTTGGTGTCAGTTCCTTCTAGTGTCACTTTTCTACATACCACGTTATTCTTTTGTTTCAAAAGTGGGGTGCTTTCTTTCTAACTTTCTCTGCCGTACATTTTCTTGACGATTACTTGTTTCCATCAAGGGCAAAAAGGAAGCGTTTGTGAGAAGAAGGGAAAAACAACAGAGTACTTTTTCAATGCTCAGATTGAGCCCTAATCTCCATTCTCAAGATGACGGAAGAAAAGGATCACATATGACGGAAGGGTCTTTATAATGGTGTAAAAAAAAAAAAAGAAAGAGAGATGACGAGAGCCCACGCAATCACTCCACCCTCTGGTGCAAGAACTAAATCCCTGAAGGAAGGTCCTCATAAACATTCAATTTGTTCAAGGTTCCTTGAAGTGTGCTCACTTTCTCATTTATTGTACCTTTGGTGCGTATCCAGTGCAGTGCTGTAGCAGCATGTCCACCATTGAAATAACCTGGGAACAGGTCTGCTGCTCCTGTCATGGTTGTCAGAATATTCACCCCTTTAATGGCCCTCCCAGTTTAACTCTGTCTAGACAATTGATTCATTAAATTAACTTCATAGTTACTTAATTTAATTTGGGTTTTGACGACGGGCCTTATTTATTTGTTTGGATCAGCAAGAATGTTTATAGAGCCGCTGAATTGAAACGTCATGGTAGATAGTTCCGTTTCATATCCCTCACCAAAGGGAGAAAAAAATAAGGGATCAAGGGAATGTAAATGCTCCCTCACCTCATCTAAGCCAGAATGAAACTCCACTTTGGCTTGCATTTTCATCTGCACATGGAGTTTTCAGTTGGGGGGGAGTGAAGGGATCACATTTACCTTCAAATATTGCATGAAATCCTTACCGGGATTTAGTGATAAAAGTTCAAGACTCGAAGAAACACACACATCTGTCAGTGTAGCTTGTGGTAGTTGCCATTAATTTATTTAATATTTTAACAGTTTAACATAAATGACTTTGAGAATGTTATTTTCTTGCCAGGCTATGAGTAATATGTGTTTATGGTGTGCGTCTGTCTTGTGTTTTTGTTTTTTTCTGTGTTGCATCCTGCATCCTTAGTGCAGACAGGCTGCAATGAGAAAGGAAATGAGTGGATTGGACGGGAGCTGTTGCATCACAGTCTCATATGAAGTTTGCAGTCAGAGTCAGTTAAAGCATGCATGTTTGAAATGGGGATGGACTTCATCTTCATTTATCTCCCTCGGTTCCTGGCTTTGTCCAGGCTTTGCGTAAACAGAAACAGGCTTCACATGAGCTGATTTTGGGTGCACAATTTATTTGAAGAATGTTACATTTCACTGGGATCAATACTGGAGGGAGAGCGGGCCAGATGGACGAGTGAAAAGATTCTCGCTGTAGTCATGGCTCCGGGGTCAATATTGCAAACATAATTTTGATTCCAACACAAACAGTTTTGATCCTTGGGCTCACACTGATCCAAACATTTACTTATCCAAATGTACTTCCAGTCATTGTCAGAAGGCACAAAGTAAGTCTTTGCCCCGCAGAGTATGGTTTCTGTTTAAAGATGTGCCAGATGATTGATGACTGAGCATTTGACATGGTTGTCTGTCATCTAGCTCTTTGATTCTGTTTAATTGCTCTCATATAGTACCCCCGCTGACACAAACGTAACACTGGTAGTTTTTAATGTCTAATCAGCATCGGCATTGCACCAAGCAAGCACTAAGGTTACTGACTTTAATTATGGACTATTATTATCACTGTGGGGTGAGCACAGCGGTCACTGAATCTTTGAAAAATTGAAATTAAAATTTGTCTTTTGTTTTCAGCTCAGACTAATAACTTTTATTGAGTTTCAGAGGCAAAAAAATAGTCAGAAAATAGCAGATTAAGGCACCTTTCAATGGGACACCATCCAGATTAACAGGAACGTACAGGATGTCATGGTGAAGTTTAGAAAAATCTAGAAATGAGTGAAAACCTTGATGCTAAGGTGTATTGTTTATTTCCAAGGGCGTTCAGGCTTTTTTTTTTTTTTTTTTTTTTTGCATAAAGTGTCTTCATCGTTCTAGTTTAAAGAAGGTATAATGATGATGAACAGGATTGAGAGGAGAGATATAATGCCATCGCATGCAATTAGATTCAGACACATGCAAGAACCGAAAATGGATGATTTCCCAGGGGGTTGTACTAATCCACTCAAGTGCCGTGGTACCTTGTCATGCACTTCTTTAAACAAATCATATTTTTATCCCGGTGTGAGGTCACACTATTTTCATGCATTTCTGCAGTTGCCAAAATGATTAGAGTTGGCATTACTTCTTAAAATGTTATGCACTCTTCTGGTTAGAATTTGGGACAGAAACAAACGCAGATGTCTTCACCACATCTGATGCTGTTGCGTTCTGGAGTGTTTCGCCTTAACATTCTAACCCAGTGCAAGTGGGAGCTGATTCTGAGCAATGCAGCTGGCGTGTGTTCAAAAAGAGGAAGTTGACATGTTAATGGAACTTAGTCACCTTATCCATTTCAATATGCTCTTTCTTTTTCTCTGCGCTGTAGGTACAGGAGTTGGCATTCCTCCACAAGCACCATGCTGGTTCACTGCCGTGGCAATTAAAAAAAAAAAAAACTCTAGCTCTGTATTGTCCCCTCGAGGGCTGACGTTTGTTACCTCCACTAATATCTAAGAACACATGTTGAGTAGGTTCACCAGCGATGTTCGTTGCAACTGGGCTTGGCAGTGTAATATATATTCACGCCAGTTTTAATCTTACCTCATATACACTTTCACAATGCATCCATCCATAAATGCACAACGCTTGCCGAGCAACAGCACCTCAGGACATACAGTATATGTCAAGTCTGTGGGTCTCAAAATTGCATTGTAATCGATTAGTGCATTTTGCGACACTCCATTATCAAGCAGCTGTTAGTGGAAATGAAAAGACTGGCAACATTAATCAATACTTCAAGTGTGTAGTATGTGTCATAAATACACGTAATCATGCCCAATACAATGATGTGAGCCTTCTGACGAACAAGTACATGAACCTCATCAGTGGCTACTTGATTCTCACTCTTTTCCCTGTTTCTCAAATAAACTGACTTTTGGGTCAATGCATGAAGATGCTATAACTGGCCTATAATAACTCATGCAGACAAATGCTCTCATTATGAGGTTAAGAAGCTTGGCTTGCTGTGATATTTACCCGACTTGCACAGCGTTATGGTTAACCTACTTTCCCTCATTCAAAGAGGAAGGGGGTAGCTGGCAGCTGCTCTTCATACTTTAATGCCAACGGACTGATCTATCTGTGAGTGAAACACCATGATTCGTAGATAAAGATATTTTCTTAGATGCTTTATTTATGATGACAGCACTTGTCATTTGAAGGGGGTATCAAATTTGCATGAAAACAACTAAACCTATGTACCCCAACTAGGCCAATAGCCATATTATGAGGGCACGAAAAGCTGCCGGTGTGTGAGAGATAATCTTCATGGCTATACTTGGAATTTCCAAGCCTACTAGTTGCTGCGACCAATGAACCGTAAAAGTCTATTACCTATGGATTACTATGCTGATTTGCAAACAAGTGATGACCCAGAAAACTTTATTTTAGTCATAATATAGTGCAATGTTTTATTGACTGCTTTGTGAAGTGCAATAATTAGACTGTGGCCTAACCAACCCTATAAACAATCGTACGTGACAATAATAATGCACCAAAAAACTGCAACACATTAGATGAATGGACAATCTGTATGCAATGAGGATAAACAAATGAAAGTACCAATTAGTTCAAACGTTGCGCTACAGCAGAACACTGTTTTTAGTAGGATGGAATGTTAAAGACAGTCGAAGAAAACAAGAAATGGTTCCAGGGCTAATTTATGGGTTGAAAACTTATAGAGCCAAAACAAACAGAAATATTATTAAAATGATTGGTTTGTTCATTTATCCATAAAAGTTTTGACATATGCTAAAATAAAATGTCAAAACAGATCACAGTTCATTAAAGTGTTATGTACTGTTACATATAGAGCATTTATTATGAATCTACTTGCTTGTATATGGTGCATTCAGTTAGAACATCCATACCTAAAATGCTCCGGTTGTATTTTCTGTTTCTCTGGCATATTATATTGTATTTTCTGTCAGTTTTCTAGGAATTTAGTGATCTTCGCAAACTTTGTTTCGTATTTCTAATATGAGAGAGGTGTAAACAGACTAAAACATAGCTAAACATGACAAGTATAGCAGGAGAGTGAGGAGATGCCAGGTTAGCACACTCCTGTGAACACCCACACATTCCTTTGTTGAAATTTTATAGTCAAAATGAAAACCTCTGGGTGGACATGTGTCAGCGGAGCTGCTTCAGGTCATTTGACGCAGGAAGGAACAACCTCATGATATTCTTTTCAGCCATGTTGTATAATTCCTTATTGAGGGTTTGATGTCATAAATGGATGAATTGAGAGTGTTTTTAAGAGCACTTAATAGATGTTTGGTGCAATCAAAGCTGTGATAGCCTTCTACAGCACACTGATTAAAATGTGTGCCAGTAGAAAATCATACAAATTTCCATTGTGAAACAGTAAATCAGACATTTCAGCTCTTTGAATGGCTACAAAAAGCTTCTCAGTACTTATACACTTTGTTTATGGATGCAAGATGCTATTAACTCACACCACATCCAGGCATGGTGCCTGCATTACCTGTAATAGTTAAGTCACATTAAACTATCTCAGTAAAAAACGAGAGGCGAAACTTCTGCAAGCAGGTAAACCCTCTGCAAATGGTTTGACATCCTTACCTTTACTGTTATCTTCACAGCATCAAACAGCTTAACAGTGTGGAGGCCTGCTGCGTCTGAAAAGCTCAAGGTTAGTCCCTGGATGACACCTAATAGGGCCATTCTATTCAGCATCTACCGTTTTCATCAGACAGATATATTTCTTACAATACCAAACTGTGTATCGATTCAAAAAAACTGTCCATCGATCTACAAGGTTTGGCCTGTTCCTCCTCTCCATCTAGTGATCGCACTCACCCTCAGCTTTAACATTAAATGTTCTTTTTATTTGTGATGGCAAACAAAGCACTTAAAGGGTGAAGCATTTTAGGGTTCAGGATGTTTCAGCATATGACAGAGCGCATTAGCTTTCCACTTTGTGCAGACATTGGCCCACTTTTGTCACTTAAAAGGCGTGTACGGGGCTATTTTTGCCCAATTAAAGTGAGGAAAGTGTGTCATGACCTAGTAACACACAGTGAAACCTGTGTGAAGTCTTGCCTGAACGCTCCCTCATGCTATATCCTTTCTTGGCTCTAAACATTAATCATGATTGACAGACTTGCATGTATCTGAACTCCTCCCAAAGGAGAATGCCATAAGTAACACCTTTTTAACAGGCTCTCAAAATAAAATGGCTGTGTATAGTCTGGAATCTTTCTGTCGGACAGGGTCAATGAAAGGGGTGTTAATTCCTGTGGGTCTGAATGAAAACTAAATGCAGTCAACGGTGTAATACTTCTCTAGGAACTGGAGCAAAACAATTTTTAAAGGACAGGATTTTGTAAAACCCTCACAGGCTGACCTGTCAAATCCGTCTGCTGTTAAAAAAGGAAAATGTATTGTAAAAAGTGCAATTGCTTCACCAAATAAAGATCTTATATTGAATACAAATTTAGCTAATCATGGTAAATACTTTTTTTTTTAAATTCCATGTTAGTGTATCCTGACTTTAAAAGTTCATTAATGGGTTTATTACATCTATTATCTCTTTTACAGGGTTTTCATAACCCTTCTATTTTTTCAAGGTAGTTTTGTTTTTCAATGAAACCAATCTAAATTTTCATGAAAGCTCAGCGATAAGAAGCTGTGAAAAAGAGACGGCTTATATTTAAATATCACTGAGTAGCATAATGTTGAAGTAATACTGATTCACATAACCCATTTGGTGCAGTATACTTTCAACTTATGTAAATTATTTTAATATTTTTGAAATTCAACTGGTTCTCAATATCAACTCCAATAGCATGTAGTGAAATATAAAGCTACTGCTCTTTAGACCACAAACATGTGAGCATACCTGCAGCTGTAACCTCCATTAAAGCCAATACACATTTTACAGTTTATTTTTTCATAAACCAAATGGTATATTGTAATTTATTATATTATTGTGATGTAGTTGTTTTCACTCTTTATACTAGGCTAAACTCAGCTTTATCAATGTTTTAAGGCATTTAAAAAACAACAAATAAGCTTTTATCTAAGTTGCCAACACATCTCCACTTCTTTAACATATGTACAACAACCAAATGGCTAAATTTTACACCTTTGATGGATCATATAATGTGATACCAACATTTACACAGTTGGACCCTAAAACAGTGTAAATATCTTATATAATAAAATCCTAATACATAAAAGAGGGAGCAAGACAAATATTAGCAACAATAAAAGCTTTGAGTACTTTCTAAATCATTTAATTAAAATGACTGCCTGCGTTAATGAATGACTGAATAGCATAATTGTGTATGTTATATAAAGTGATTTTCAAAGTAGCTGCTCTTTAACGTTAAATTCAGAGGAATCAAATTTACATTACCTAATTGGGTAGCTGTTTATGTGCTTGTCTGTCTTCTGGTTGAAAACAAATATGCAAATAAACCTGGAAGAAGCATTTTAATATTCTTACCCTTAAGGCATGCAGGCTGTGTTCAATGACATCTCTCACTTAAAATGAAAACTACACACACCATGTTGTTTATGTATGGTGTTTGCTACCATTTACCCACCGATAGTTCTCAGCCAAGTGGAACCATCTCCCATACCATTTGGTGGAGGTGGAAGACAAGCTCTTAATCGGCTGTGTTATTGAATTATTGAATTAAAAGCTTAAGTACTCAGGGTGAGCATGTCAATTTTCCACAACTGAATGGTACACCACTCATTCCATTTTCATCTGAATAGATCATTTGTGTATGTAAAATGTAGAAGAATTGAGGTATTACACAGATCACTTTCATTGTCTGTAATTCCCTTTCACTGTGACTGTAATCATTCTGAGAGACAAGTCATATTCATCCAACACTGCATGCTAGCCCTTAATCTGCATTCAGCTCTCCTCAACAACATGACACTTTTTCTTACCATGCAGCTATACTGTAGTTCAGCCTTCATTAAGACAGTTTTCTTTAAAGTGAATTTTGCATCATTATGGCAGAAGAGGATGTTTAACCTGCTTCACAACATTGTGATGTAAAACAATGATATAGTGAGAAGAAATCGGAGAAGTAAGTGTCGCAGCAAATGGTTCAACCCTTTTCTACTTGACATTCCGCTCACCTGTCTTCATCTCTCGTGTTCTGAAACCCTGGGACTGATAGGCTACAGATAAAATGATGTGATGTTCCTGTCTGTATTTCAGTGGGATGAGCTGCTGTGACCCACGCAATCTCCCTCTCAAAGAGTATTTCAACTTATGCAGATGAGCTCATCAGAGCTGCCTGCTGAGATGAGACATCTAGGTCTGGAATTGTGTCAATACCAGCACCAAAACAAATGCAAATCAAAATCCAAATTAATGTGTTTTCCCTGAGGAGAAACTGAGTCGTACTTATAGTCAGCTCTCAGTAGATGACAGGATTCTGTTATCCCGAGCTCATGAAAAACAAGGCATTCTCAAACTGCTCACTGAGCCTGGGTACAAAAAGTCAGTGTCTCCAGAAGGAGAAACTAAACTAAGTAAAAAAAAAAAAAAAAAAGAGGGTTCTTGTGTGATTGTTTTACAGAAGACATTTCTACGTTTCCAGGATTCCTAAGTTTAGTTGTCTGTTTTGGTAAACATACTTATATTATATATAAATTATGTCAAACAGTTGTAGAGGATGTGCTCTGAGCTTTTCAAATAATGTTACCCAGGTCACAGCAATATCTACATCCTAGTTGCTGACTTGACTGCTTCAGAAGCAGCCTCGTAAAAATATCACAAAATGTTAGGTTTGGGAAAGAATTACCAGATCGCAGCGGATCACGCTGTTCAAAATATTCTGTGACCTTTCATCACTATGCCTACCATTCTTTTAAAATTGAATAGTAAATAATGAATAGAAACTAAAAAAAAGTCCTAACCTTGAAGTTTTCTTCATGGAGATGTTGATTTTATTGATATATGCTTTCATTCTTTATCTCCACGTGATAACCTTTAATGCGCTAGTTGCTCAATTCACTCCTGCTGCAACAACCGACTTTCCCCCCACACAAACAATTAAAATGTAATTCTATCTAATCAAAGAAATCACTACAAAACGTTTTTGCTCAAATCTGAAAAAAGCCAAACAAGTGATGTCACTTTCATTTTTGTTAGACTCATATTTTGTAATTTGTGAGAAACAGTCTTAAATGTTTAATGAAAACAAGACAATGACGTGAATTATTACCACTACTGCTGTTGTTACGGTCATTATATTATTAGTAGTAGCAAAGGGCTGCCCACCCAGTTCTGTGAGTTTCTATCTCTTAAATGTGTCTGCTCTTCAATATCGCCAACTGCTTGCTCATGGGGAAAATTCTGGGTCTCTGTTAAACAGAGTACGGTTTAGACCTGTTCTTTCAGAAAGTGCCATGAGATAACATTTGTTGATACTTGGCAGCATATAAATAAAATTTGAAACACGAATTGAGCTGAGGAAGTCAACCAATCATCTTACCAATGCACAGTGCCCACTTTTATTTGAGTTCTGAAGTATAAATAGGTGTGTAGAATCTAAACTACTGCTGATAACATGTGCTGGCATACAGTGTGTAGCTACAGTTGGCAAGTCTCTAAAGCTTTTTTATCACTAACACATTCTAAGCACCTTGTATAAACATAAAGCACTTTCTCACATAAAAACATCTTCAGAATGTGTCACCGGTCAAAAATAATTGCCTTCCATATGCACAGTGTATACAAATTTAATAAAATACACAACAAGTACAGTAGGCCACATCCACGTGTAAACTCATCTTATTTTCACACAAACTGCAGAAGACAACAATAAAATTACAAATACATTCTTAAAAAATTGTTATTATTGGAACCTTGAATGGTTTTATGAAAAGGGATGTCCCCTGTTGCACCACCAGTAACAGTTCATAAGACACTTTACTTTTGTATTTAACTTCACTGATATGTATTTCAGTTGTCTGTGATGTTCAAAGAGATGTTTCTTAAACACTAAATGGAGACAGAAAGCACCACCGTACAAAAGCAGACAGGACTCAATAGCTTAACAGTAGCAATTTGTTCAACAGCCTCACAAAATCGGAGCTCGAAATGTGTAAAATACAGACATCTAAATTGACAGGTACAGTACACCGTGAAAACACTTGAAGTCAGGTAAGCACTGATGTCGTCCCAAACCTTCACAGCAGTCAAGGACACATATTTCACTTAAACACAACAGGTCACAAACTCATAAAAAAAACACACAAAGCAGATGGTTTTTGGTTATACAATGCACGTCTGGACACCTCTGTTGGTCAAAATTAATCACCTCCTCATTAATCTGTGATGTCATCTTCAAAGCTCTGGCAGGGGAGAGCAAGCGGGATCAGCTGACTTGTCAGTTACCAGAGTCCAGAGGATCCAGAGCGTAATCTGAACCCCCACACTCCTGGCTGATGACAGAGCTGTGAATGAGACTGCTGGACATGGACTTGGGTCTGAGCTCACAGGTCATGTAGGAGGGCTCCTCCATTTCGGTGTGCAGCGGGGAGCACTGGCCATCTGGAGGTCCATAGGCACTGATGTCGGAACCACCTTCCCTCTCCTCTGTGGACTCTTGGTTGGCCAAATCCAGGGGTACGCTGCTCTTGGTGGGACTACTGGATGCAGACGGACTCTCCTGTAGCGGTGGACTTAGTGCATGCTGTGATTTTAAGTAAGGTTTGACATTGGCCACTAGGATAGTACTGTCCCGCTGTTCCTTTCCAAAAGTGCTGAGGGTTTTTCTGCTGCTGCAGCTGATGGTGCCATAAATCTCTGTCTCTACCATGGCATCCATTCCCACCGGGATGAAAAGGTTGGTGCGATTATCGGCACTGTCTGCTTGGCTTCCTACCCGTAACTTTGGCATCCAGCATCTGTCAGAATGTCCCAGTGCACGACATTCATCTGTGCAGTGGACTGATTTGTCTTGCTCTGCAAAAACAGTTAAACATTTGTTATTGGACGACACTGGGTTGAGAACAAATAGCCTAGAAGAAAATGTTGAAGACATTCTAAAGAATGAGCAACAATAATAAAACACTAAAATACACATAACTCGCTGTATTCTTAAATTTTACTTTAGTACACTAGCTACAGCAGGTTTCTGTAATAACTGTTTAGTATGCACCAGGAGAATTTTTATGAATATAATAAGAACCAGCAGCTTGTTGCAACACTTGTGAGAACATTCAAATGTAGTAATATTGTTTTGATTTAATAAGGTTGATGCTTTTCTACTCCAGAAATCACCCAAAGTATAATTTTAAAATAATGTCAGATGAAAAAAAGTTCATTTTCTCTCATTTTATGGTCAATGTAGCAAATGAGTGACTTATCCTACTCATAAAACCATTTCCCTCTGCTACTCTCAACAACTTGTGTAGGTGTTTCCTGGAAAACATCATCTGGTGCAGAGGAAGTGATGTTTCTCATTTACATTTCCAGCTGCAGTTTGAGTTGAATTCACAGAAAAACAACAGTAAAATTTCCCGAGCTTTCTACATGAACATGAGTGAAGTTCATCAGTGTTAGATCAGGGCATTGATAACATTGAGGGTGCTATAGTATATATATTGTTGGCTTTAATGATGAAAAAGTAAAAGTTAGGACATTTTAATTGAATGTGCATTTGTAATTTGGAAATATTAACCGATAATTGGAGCACAAATCCTCACTGATTTGACCTCTGGTAATTTTTGTTATTACTTTGACGGACTCTGTGTTCTCGGTTCATTTGCATTTCACTACCATTTTTCATTTCACTCAGTATTAATACATTTATATAAAGACTTGTCCTTGCTTTAGAAAGACCTTGTAAATACTTGTTAACAGTTTCTTCACGCAGCATAAAAGACGCCAAACTTCTGTGTATGTATGAAGTGAAAAGTATATTCTACTTAATTTCTTTTTATTAGAAGAAATGCATTGATCATAATAGGAGCTATAAACCTTTACATTTAAATAGTGTGTTACCTCAGTGACGGTTACAGTACTTATTGACGATTGGGGGTAGTTTTCTAAGTGAGGGGAGGTCATTTAAGACACTTGCAGAAAGCATGCACCCTTCTAATCTTGACAAAATGTTTTTGGTTGAAGCACATCCCTGATTATACAGCACTGATCAGCTCACATAGTTTTCCTCTGTGATAAAAAGCTTCTCTATCATGTGGCATCAGAAGCCATCAGTAGAAGGAGACTAACTGTGAATGAGGAACTTATCTCATTTTCAAACCTGGCTCTAATAAGGCTGGCAATATGGAGTGTGGAAAAAGGGACGGCTATAGATGATGGAGATCCTCCTGAAAGAGGTGGTTGGATCCTCATGTTCACAGGCAACAAAATCTTCCTCACATACCAGCGTCGACCAGTTTTCATGCTTAAACCCAAGGGGGAAGATGAAACCAAGAGAAAAGACAACATCTCTGTGCCACAACCCACAAGAGATGTGAAAAACAGCATCATGTGTCACACTACAAGCTCATTTGCAAGAGTACAGGCCTCCACTATCAATTAGGCTACTGCTGTTCAAGTCCATGAACACCCACACAAAAAAAACACACACACAGCCACACAAACACACAGATTCACAAACACACAAACATGTACAGCCTTATAGGAAAAAATGGAACTGTTAATTATTCTCTGACTGGATGGAGATTTAACACATTTAATTGGGCTGTTAATGGTACACTGCAGCAATTTTAGAGACGTCATAAAGAACACTTATTCTAAAAGACAACTTTCTACAATTTAGCAAATTTGTCCTTTATGGCCTGCACTTATTTCTTTGGGACATTATGTGTTTTTATGTGGGCAGTCATTTTAGGATGATGGTCGTCATTTTGTATCATCTAACTGCAGGCAGAACTGTCATGTTTTTTTGCTATCTAGGGTGTCTGAGAAACACCTTACGAGGTGTCTCGCTGCATGTATGCACACATTTCTTTTGATAAACTGCATTTTCAGCATGGATAACCTCTCCTTTTCAACAGCATACTAAATTGTAAGCAATGTATTTGCTCTGCAGTTGAACCCAACAAAAGTTGTGGGCACACTTTATCCACCTGCTTTGTTTGCACATAAAGAATACCGGGCTCATAAATACAAATTGCCTGCCTTTCCTCTAAAAGTAAGGAAGTAAGGATGCATGTAAGAAGTGAGAAATGTAGCTTCCTTCTCATCTCATCTCAACCTTCTCATGAGAGCTGCACAAGTGCTGTACTGATCAGAAACAGAGAAAATGGAGGCACACAGACATTGGAGGTGAAGCGAACATTAATTTTCCTGGAATCTGGTATTAAGCCGGGCAGTGTTAGATTGATGTGGGTGGATGTATATATTGGACAGATTGCTGAAAGTTTGAAAGAGAGGTGGATGGTATTAAACTTTACACTCAACAGTGTTTTTATTTTATAATATTTGTAACAAATTGTACAGCCGCAAACTGAAAGTGAATGTTGGCAGGCAGATTTCTGACCCAATAACCTGACCTGGAAAGTGAAATAAAAAGCATTAATGTCTGCATGGAAACAACAGTGGTTTCTCTCAGCGAAGTCAAGAAATTGGTTTTAACCAATAGCACAGCCAATGCACTCATGTACCCCATCAACACAATGAAAAGTATCCTCATTCCACATTTACCTAAAAACAGTAATCTTTTCTTATCCATTGGGAGGGAATCTCTGCTCCTGAAATAGCTTTTTAAATAATTGTTTAAAAAAAACAATGAAATGGAAGTGAAAACATGATCTCATCAATGGATGCAATCAATGCTAATTTGACTAAAAAATTTTGTGTGTCTGAGTGAATAAAGTCCAAGAAACAATGGATTATTCTGTTATTTTATTCCAAGAACCTAGAAATTATACTATTTACTTTTGTAATGGCTGAGTTTAATTTGGACATTTTTTGAAAATCATTCCCATTTCAAATGGATTTTATTGGTAATCTTGATCTCACTTAGCTGTTGTGCATTCCTAATGTAAAAACTGAAACTAAAAGTCTGTTTGTGTCATTTATATATTTGTTTTGACAACATTTGTGTGACAGGTTACTCTCAAGGAAAGGACTCTTAACAACGCTCTTATCTCGTCAAATGAGGGACATTGAAATTAAATGATCATGACAATATGTTATTAGTGAAGAAAAAAAAGAAAGAATTCGAAACAAAAAATAGACCAAAACAATGATCCAATTTCATTTTTTCTTTGTCAAGCCGCCCAGGTGTTTGCAAACTAGAGAAGCATGTTGATTCTATAGTGGAAGCAAAGCTTATTTTTAATAAGTCACAGGCTGTAAGCTCAGTTTTTTATGGTGCAACATTTCCTACAGTACATCTGCCAAGATACAAGTTTTTTAGTCCCTTCAAAAATGTATTTTTTAGGCCACATGCTGTGATTTGTTTTTTCTCCCATTTTATACATTATGCAAATGTTCTCTGCTTCATTCAATGCATAAACTATTCTCAGGACTAAGATGAAGAGAAAATATGCATTAGAGTTCAACACGTATTTAAGAGCAAAAGGGAAACAAAACGATGTCTTTGATTTGACAAAACAGTAACACAGATCATGCATGTAGCAAGTGCTATGCTTTGAAGTGTCTGCACCCCAGATTAGAGTTCTGTGCCCTGTGCATTCGCGTACTCCCATTTTTCTTCTAGTACTACAGAGAAAATGATTTTTTAGGCATAGATATGCGAGGCCAGAACAATGAGAATAAAGGAGGAGATGCAGAGAGATGTTAAGTTCATTTCCATGGTACCTATCAGCTCTAAGGGGGATCGAGCAGATGATGCTGATGCAAAGGGATGTATGTTCATGGAAGGTTCAGTAGAAATGAACTTTTGTCATTGTGCAATTTGCTTGGCTTCCAATAGCAATTTGAGTATGTGTTCATATTTAGATAACATTAAATGCTTAGTAGAGCTGAAGCTTTATGCAGTTTTTCCTGTTATAATCAGACCTTTAGAATCATACGTTGGTTATTTGGTTCCTGGTACACAGTGAGTATAAAAAGCTGTAACTACATTCAATGCTTTGGATGGAAAAATGTATCAGAGTACAGTAAGTAGTTTTATCATTTAACATGATTCAAAAACAAAAATGCAGAGAGAACAGGATGAGGAAGTAAGGTGGCTTTTATCTATTGTGCCTGCCTGTCAGTGGCTTTCCATTTCCATTTTCTGTTCCAACACTGAATGCAATTTGTTGAATAATAGCTCTAAAACATTATACACAATGATGTTATGTAGTCCACTACATTTAATATAGACACATAATAGACTGATGACAAATTGATAAAATAGATGTGATCTTATGGCCAAATGTGAACAGAACAATAACATGTCCTCAGAAACAAAGACTTTGCCTACCCATTATAAATAGAATCAGAGAAAGCCTAGCAGCATACCCACTGTGCATCTGGTGTCTGTGAGAGTGAATAAATATTCAGAGTGCATGATAGTGGAGCCTGCACAGGTGCATATATTACCTGTATCAAAGCAACCAGGAGACTAGAGAGATGGTAAAGGTAAAGACATAAAAGCAATACTACTTAACCCACAAGCTTTTGTGATGGTGCATGTGGAAATCAAATTCTGCGGTATCTCCATTTTGGATAATATCGCTCTCTTGTCAAAATCTGCACAACAGAGCCTTTGTTGTTCAATTATATGCATGTGTATGTGAAATACAGAAGGAGGGTGGCGGTTAGAGGGGGATGGTTTTTAGCGCATAATGTACATTTTCCAACTAACAGTATGCAGATAGTGACACCACATTCAACCTGCCAACACAGCGAGATAAAAATATTAAATCTAACCATTAGCTGTGGTTTTAACAATATTTGTCTCATGCCAAAATAGGTGGCATTAGCAAAACAAAAAAACTACTAATATGAAGACTGATGCCCCACTTCTTTGAATCTTACAAAGGCGTGTACATTAACTCATATTCCTGATGAACATGTATTACTGCCACACATGTAGATATTCTGTCTTGCATGTACAAAACGTCTTTTTCAATATATGTCCTAATGACTGGCCTTAGAACTTGAGCTGAATCAGATTCAGAAATGTGTTGCGAAAAAAAAAAACTGTGACTGAATTTACACCTCCCACAGAGCCATGTTTGGTCTGCCATAATTCCTCATAGCACACACTCGCACAAACAAACACACTCACACATACACACTAAAGTGAGACAGATAGAGAGAAACTCACATATTATTCTGGCAGCCGCAAGAGTGGCTCCATCTCTGCTCTCCTGAGCACACCACAAACTAACAGTTCATAGCAATGTAAATGGTGTTGAAAGTACTGCATTGGGACCTGATGACCAGAGCCACTCTCTTCCAAAGCTCACATAAGGAAAAGAGAAACATCACTACTTCTCTCAAGTCCCCCATTATCTTTTATCTTACCGGTGAGAGTAGCTTTCATATTTTCAGTTTATATTATATCCAAAAGCTAAATATAACAGTCCCTCTTAGGTCAGGCAGGTTTCTACAGATTGACAGTCAACTATCTTTATACTCCTGGCAGTACGGATCGTTTCAGATTAGCGAAATAAAATACAACATTTCTATTTTCAGTTGTAAAGCAAAGCTCCTCTCACAACAGTCTAACCACTGCAAACCTGATAATAACTGCGAAAAACTTTCCAAGCAAAAGGTGGAAAGACTCTGTCATGTTGCACCAGAAATACCTGTCATTCTGTACTGCAAGTGTCTATCCTGCTTTCTTGTCTGTCGTGTTCTTCAAGACATGCATGCAGTGAATCAAATAATGATGTGAATAAAAGAGACACAGACGGAGGCACTCTTTGCCATGCATATGAGTGTGTTTGATGGCAAAATGAGACAGAAAATGTTTGAACATTCTACATTCAACCAAGGGATTATTTTATCATTTAAAACTACCATCCGCCTTCCAATCCAGTGCCTTCATGCCATGTTTGAAACTTAGCTCAGGTTGTGCGCAAATGTAAAGAAGCACAGACTAACCGTACTTGCATCGGTAAGAGGACGGCTTTACCTCGTAAATATCCATTTCCCCTCATTCACTCAGGGGTCAGCAGACCTCTGCTTAAACCATCAAGCTGCTTGTATGGTCTCAGTGCGTAAAGTATGAACAATGTCTGGTACAATAGTTAGGTAGTCATCTTCAAGTTGTCGGGAAGAGTGTGCATCCACTCACCCTGTTCAAAAGGCTGACCATTAACTGCCGTTGCTTTCATCTTGAGGGCCTCCCTAGCAGACGTGTCGCAGTGTGAGCCTTTATTAGTATCCTGGTCACTATCAGCTTGGTCACTATCACCATGGCCACTGTCTCGGAGGCTTGCTCGTTCTGCATCCTTAAATGTTGAGCTGCAGCAGAGACGAAGGAGGGGGGAAAGAAATAACTTGCCATTACCTATGCGTGAGCACTCCCATTTGATAGCCATGGTCAGCTGGCTTGATAGAAGAATGAAGAAGCTGAATGCAATGGCCAAGAAGCTTTGAAGGGAACTCTTACCTTTGAACAAATGGCTGCCTGCTGCCTGCGTAATTGGGTTCTGATGGGAATTTTTCGGTCTAGAAAAGAAAGGAAAATACAATTTTTGCTTCGGCCGTGTTAAAGGTTTAATTCATTTTCAACAATAGCCAGACGAACATGTGATTCCGCCGGCAATGAAAATAGCCTTGTCTTTTTTTTGAGATTCTAATATTGCTGTTATCGTGCTGAAAATACGTAATTAAAAGCCACAGAGCATCTGCCAGTCTTAACGGCAGTATAAGAACAAATCTCTGTTGTGACCATATGTGGCTCTTTGGCAGTGCAAAGGAGTAGAGCATTATCCACTGTCATCAGCATCCCTTTTTCCCTACCCTGAGAATAATGTGTTTGTGTTGATCACACCCACATACACCAGCAACTGGTGACAGTGCCAGGCCTTGTCATCTGTGTTATCATCTCCAAATGAGACTGCAAGTCTGTCCTAGATATTTACATCGTTTACAACAGTTAATTCTGCTGTGCTAAACATCGCGACAAGCCCATGTTGTCAAATTAGCATTTTAGCTGGCTTGTGTGCACAACCCTGAAATCTATATAGGACTAGGGTGTAGCCCATTAATGGTCTTATCATGCCAACTTCATATGCAGATGGGCAGATCTGGCATATAATTGTGGGGAACGAAAAATGCGATTGTGAGGTTATGCTGCCTGCATCTAGCTGTCTGTAGCACACTGGTTCAGTAATGTGATCGGACAAGCTGCTCAAACACCTGTCCAGTCCCACATTTCAGGCAAGGTTTTCTTTTCATTCTTTACCAGTTGATCTGGCAGGGCCACAGCAGCCTTGTTCAAGACTCACAGTGTTTGCATGTGTAACTGAGAAGACTTTCTAATTATGCGAACCACCTGTGCCATTTTGCATAAGAAGAGTTTCAATAGAACACTTTCTAAAACGATTGCAATCCAGAAAATCACGTTACAAAATAATGTTTCATCAAATGCCATTTACGTCATATTAACACATTCCAAGTTAACATATCGTGAAGAGAATATTTCACAGTAGCAGAGCAGGTAAAGATAATGTGATAATAATGATGTCTGCTTACAGTGACAGAGTTTTTCTTTTACAGTAGACTATTCGTCTTTTGTCAGATTTGCATGGCAAAGCTGTGTGTGGAGATAAGTGTGAATAAAGGGCAGATAAAGAATACAGTGCAGCATCTTCTTACCTGGATCACTGACATCCTATTCGCCGGAGTATCTGTGCTAAGCCCGGCAAAGCTGGAATGGCAAGCTGCCCTGGGGACTGTCAGGCTGTTTGGGGTGGTTTTCAGGTACATGACCTCTGACCTGGGCAGTGTGAGTGGTAGAGGACTCTGGTAGTCAAAACATATTGGTGAAGTGATGAGCGACGGGCTGCTCACCACATTCATTCGGCTTGCAGGATCTCTCTCCTCCATCTCACTCTGCACCAGCATGATGTCACTCTTGTTGATCCTTTTCTTTTTGCCTTTCCCCACTGGAGGATTGGAGTACTCAGTCATGCGGCAGTTATAATTCCCAGTCTCCTTATCTTGATGCTTGGACTTGACAGCAATGGCAGTCATGACTGCTAAGAGCATGACAGAGATAATGCAGAGGGTAACTATGAGGGGCAGGGATACATCCCAGTGCTGCTGTTCCCCGCTCGCTCTGGAACCCCCTCCTGCTGCTGTCTCCGTGTTCACCTTAATGATCAGCTTAGCCACGGCAGATAAGGAGGGCTTGCCATGATCAGTTACCTTCACCACCAGTTCAACCACTGGGGCAACTTCTTCCCAGAGCGCATGGGCAATTCTGACCTCTCCTCCCACTGGATCAATCTCAAACAGGTGGTCATCGTTCCCCTCAGTGATCTCATAGGTCAGATGGCCACTCTCTCCGTGGTCATGGTCCACCGCCTTCACCGTAGTCACGATGTATCCGATGCCAACGTTTCTAGGCACTGGGATTTCTGCTGTATCATTTAGCAGAAGGGGTAAAATTATAACTGGGAGATTGTCGTTGACGTCAAGTACATTGACCCTGACTGTTGATGTGCTCTCCATGTGAGGGGATCCTTCATCTTTAGCTTGAACTTTGAACTCAAAGGATTTTGTTTGCTCATAATTGAAAGACCTTGAGGCATATATGGCTCCATTGGTGGGATTAACAGATACGTAGGTGTACACTGAAACATCTCCTATGTGTGACGGCAAAATAGAGTAGGATACAGTTCCATTGCGACCAACATCTGGGTCGTGGGCTAGAACCGAGCCCAAATACTCCCCTGGGATGTTGTTCTCAGGCACCTGTAGCACATAGACCGTTTTTGTAAACCGTGGTGCATTGTCATTCTCATCCAAGATTTTCACAGTGAAAGACTTTGTGTAGTTCAAAGAAGGGATCCCATTGTCTCTCGCCACTATAGTGACATTGTACTCATCTTTGAGTTCCCTGTCCAGAGGTCTGTCCGTAAGCAGGGTGTAAAAATTATCATTGTTTTCCTGCAGTCTGAATGGTACGTTCCCCAACACCCTACACTGAAGTTGACCATTTCGGCCCGAATCTTTATCTGTCACTCTAACTAGTGCTATGACAGATTCTGGAAGTGCTGCTTCACTGATGGCTCCCTGCCGAACAGAAACAAAACTTATTAGTGGCGAATTGTCATTTTTGTCAAGCACTTTCACAGTAATTTTACAATGGCCTGGTATCGGGTTAGGTCCAAGATCCTTGGCCTGCACATCAAATTCTAGGACTGGATTCTCTTCATAGTCGATTTCTCCCAGGACCTTGATGACGCCAGAACTGGGGTCAATGGAGAACAGATCCTGCATTCTCTCAGATGCATATCCAGTAAAGGAATAGACCACCTGTCCGTTGCTTCCCTCATCTTGGTCAGTGGCATTTAAATCTATGAGTACTTTTCCAGGAGGAGAATTCTCTGGAATCTCAATCACATAAGAGGATTTTTCAAAAACCGGGCTGTTGTCATTGGAATCAGTCACCCTGACATTTATTTGCATGGAGCCTGATCTTGGATACTCCCCGCCATCAATTGCTGTGAGCAGAAGGGTGTGATGACTCTGATCCTCTCTATCCAGAGGTCTCTGAACGACCAGCTCTGGATATATGGTCCCATCACCCCTTACTTTTAAATCCAAAGAGAATGTATTGTAATCATCTCTCGTGACCTGGTATGTCTTTATGCCATTCTCTCCTGAATCCGAGTCATGTGCAATAGTCAGAGGAAAGCGTGTTCCAGCAGCTGCATTTTCAGAAATATCAATATTTACATGATCTGAAGGAAAACTGGGCGAGTTGTCGTTGATGTCCTGTATATCAATCTTGATCATGCATATTTCCTTGTCGTTGGCAAAAACCTCCATAGAGAGCTGGCACTTTGGGTTGCGCCTGCATAACGTTTCCCTGTCAATCCTTTGTTTGGTGAAGATTAGTCCACTCTCCGGGTCAACATCAACCAGGTGTGGTGCAGAATTCTCCAGCACTCTGAAGTTGGATTTTTTTCCTCTTTCCAAGGTCCCATATCCGGCATCTTTTGCTATATTTCCTATAACAGTGCCGGGTCCTTGTTCCTCTGGGACTGAGTAATTGAGATTCTTCAGTGTTAGGGCTTTAACCCATAACAGAAATAAAATGGGTACAGACAGACGCATCCCTTCTACTAGATATGCGGTAGTGGATGAGAAAAGAAAAAAAAAAAACCCTCTTTGACTTTCAACCTGTTGATTACGGCAAAGCTAGAGGACTAAACCTAAACCAGGCATGTGGTTGACGCAGATCCCACAATAATTAGGCATTACATCGATTTTTGAAACGAAACTGGCTTCAAACTGGTATTTTGACCTCTTTCACATGCCGCTCCGTCTATGATGAACTCTTTCTGTAAACAAAGATGACCGCCCGACGACACCTAATGCATGAATTAAACATCAAATCCAACATAGTGTAGAAGAAATATGCTTTGTTTTGTTTTTTTTTGTGTTTTTTTTTTTCCCTTACGGGGAGGTATAATGAATAATCGATGATAATTAAGTATTAATATTCCCTACTGCATCCAAGGTTAAAGCGTTTGAATCGCCGTGGTGAAGGTTAGATCGGAGCCTACAAAAGCGCATTGCCCTCATGCGACATCTACACCTAGACTACAGAAAATCCTGACATGCCCGTTCAAAATGCAGCATTGTCCGTTGTTACCATTCACGATGCATTTACTTTTTCCCTGTGCGGCACACTGTTGCATATGGGTTCTGCTCATGAAGCACACAGCGGCTGCACATGGCACAAAGTAGAACACAAGCAGGGTATAAAAGCTGTTAATCCCGTCCAACCTTTTGTGTGCCCGTCATTCAAGAGCATCTATGGCACGGTTGCGACTTTTACCCGATGATTGTCCTATAATCAGTCCAGTAATCCCATAATCCAGTCCAATTGGACCCAGTGCTTTATCATTCTTCATTCGGACAACGCTCATCTGCGCTTCCTCCGTCAACGTAGCCAAAATGAAATTTAAAAAAAAATAATAAAAAATAAAAACGCGCAAAATGGTGTTGGAAGATTTGAGATAATCAAAAGCAATCGCCTTTTCCTGCGCTCAGTTCTCTCCGCGTCAACTGTTGAAACCTGCTCCCTCCGCGGTGTGATCTGAACGGGATCCTCTCGACGCCTTTATAGCAGACTCCGGTGTCTTTCTTGGTGCATTTAACATAGTTTCTGATCGTCTTCCAGCAAATGAGTGAACAGTGACAGATCTTGCCTTGAGGGGGTTTCTCCAATAGGTCTGGCAAGATCGCATGAAGAAGGGCTGTTCTAGTGCTACGTGATTCATTTACTGATGTGCGCGCACAGAGCAGCAGCATCACAGGGAGAATGTGCTGCTGGATGTTGTTCCTAATGCGTGTGGATGTGAACCAGGGTTTATGAATACATCGATGAAGTGTGTTTGAATTGGGATGTAGTAAAAGTGGATTCAATGGAAAAGTGGAGGAGATAGGCAGCACAGTGGAAAAACATGTTAAAATTAAAGGTTAACTGAGTTTATTCCCCTTGAGCGGATGTTCTCAGTACCAGTGGAACTCTTTGGATATTCAGAACTAAAGATTCCTATCAATAATTGAAACAATACCACCTGTCTCCCTTATCATTAGGAGCCAGAGCATAAAATAAAAGACAGACCGTGGGTGTAGTCGGGATAATCTTTTCGAAGGACATAAGAGAATTACTTATGCTTCTGAAAAAAACAAGGCGTATTTCACAGCTCAAATATCACAGCTGTTGGTATAACCTGCCTTCTGCAGCTAGCCTCCAAAAGCCTTTCCACATCAACTTCATATCTCATACTGAAAAGATGGACTGACATTTAGTTCACTCAGAATTTCAACAATATGGCATTTGCATTTGTATTCACACTTGACTAGATCTGAGTGATGCAGGTACCCCGTACAAGTAAATGAGGAGTCAACATAGGGCAAAAACCCATGTGACCTGGTTCCTCATTTAATTCCACGTTGCCCCGGATCTAAATCAACCTTGAGTCGTCCCTGATTTTATTTCTATTGTCTGAAACATGGCTGCCTTCCTCCTCTGGGGAGCATCAACTTGCCTGGCCAGGGTGCAGCCTGTATAAATTGGCCATTTCTGCAGGTAAGAGATAAGGACAACAAAGAGAAAGTAATTATCATTCATTCTATGTTAAAACCCCAGGAAAGAACTGATATTGACAATTGTGTTTGCATTGTCACAGTCACACCATTTAATATGATCTTAGCTCCAAATGACAAGGTGGTCATATTCATAATAAATAGGCTACATCCCAAAACGTAGCTTCAACTGCCTTGCAGAATTCAGTGACAATGTCAGCGATAACATTTTCTAATGAGAGCGCCACACCCACCCCAGAATCAATCAGGACCCCTGCTGATTTTGTTGGTGCTAAAAACACGGGTTGTTTCATGACAAATGAATTTCGCTTGAAAGCACATTATTATATTTGTGTAAAATCATATATGTTTTAACACAACCACAGGTTTAAATGACAAACATGCTCATGTAGGCACACATGCTGTATCTCACCATCTCTTGTATGTGACTCACTTACAACCCGCCGTGATTAGAGGTGAGATTAAATTGTTTATCATTCTGTTTTTGCGCTGTCTGTTTATGGTTGCACCACACCTCAAGCAGCACACTGGAATACTGATGGCGGTGGGGAGGGATGATCATCAACACAACGCCCTGTATTTTGTCAAAGGAGAAGCATGAGGGAATGACTTCTGTTTGAAAAACATTCAGTATGAGATATTGAGTAAATGTGTTAATTTCACACGTTTGATCAGACTTGCGAGGTTTGCAGTTGAATTAAGAACATTGTGTTAATCAGTCACAGAGGGGATGAAAACCAAGATGGGTACACAATACAAATACGATTGTCAAAAAGATACAAACTGCTGCTGTTTGCTCAAGATCAAGATTCAATGCAGAGCCCCTCCAAGATGCCAAGGCCAGTAACCAAAGGAGTGCTTGAGCTAGCCCGCAAAATGCTAGTTTAACTGACAGGCACAGAGTACCCCAATCTGGGCCTTTGAATGGCCGCCGACTTGTCTTGTTAGGGAACCACAGCCGCCTACTGCTGAGTAGTTTAAGAGACTAGCATCGTAAGGGAGCAGATGCTGCCGCGTCTAGTTGGTAGAAATGGGTAATTGTTGATGGAGCTGATCATTTGCAAATGTCAGCAACATTTCTCCATATTTCTGGGGAGGTCAAAAGACACTGGTGGAGAGCACTGTATAGGAACGGGTAAACCAAGCTTATATGCATGCTGAATCACCTGTGTAATCCAGTGGGACACCCTAGCCTGAGACAGTGGTGTGTTCTGACATTCTCACGTAAAACATGAAGAGAACTGGTTGTGACTCTGTACTCTTGTCAGACTTGTAGCTCAAGCACCTCATCAGTGTAAAGTGGCACCCGTCTCTGTATATGATATCCTTCTGCCTGTGGGAGGTTGAGGACCACCTCCAGATTCGAGGTAGTACAGCGGAGGTCTTAACATGAGGACTGGACCTTCAGGCACACCTCAAAAAAGTGACTTAAAAAAACCGCAAGAACTGCCTGTGATCTTGCAGCTAAGAAAACCTTCCATCATATTATCAAAACTAAAAGTATGACATGAAATGATTCTTTCCATTTATGAATAGAGTTGCATTTGGTGCTTGGTAAGATGGGTTTAATAAATCCTGGACCTGTCTGCATTTATGGTGGAGAGAGTTAAGAGCATCTGTCTGTAGAGGATGTGCTTTTTAAAAGGTTTATGCAAATATGCAGTCAAAAACTCTCATATTACCTCCTCATAAATCAGTCAAGAAAACAAGCTTGTGATGCATTTCTGTGATCCAAACAAAAACACTTTAGTATTATAAAACCAACCAGATACTGTCTGGAACAGAATTCAGAGTCTGATCACATCAAATATTTGCAACTGTTCTTATGAAAATAATTTTGAGAAAGAAAACAAACACCATAAGGTGTGATGCAGGTTAATTCTTTGAGATTCTGCACTGACGATAAATGAAAGGAAGACTGAACACGCAGTGATGTTTGCCAGAAGGCAAGTTCCAATGCTTTAAAGCAAGCCAAAAAATTCCAGTGAGTCAAACGTGTCAAATAATCGTTGTTTGACTCTGTGGCACTGGATTTTTTATTCAGAGAAATAAACACAACACCAAAAAATAAATAGTTGAAGTCACCAGTTCTTATTTTCCACTTGCTGCAATGAAAATGAGACCAACACAATGCTGCAACCGAGTCCAAACGTATGTGTTGTAAATATTTCAGCCAATCCATACTATTTACCATTTAATTAAGTATTTTTTATTAAGGAATGTGGATTTGTATCACAAATTATTCACATAATTGTAAATACCATTAGTTGGAAAGGCTACACTATTGCAGTTGTCAGGAAGAATCACCCTCACCGAAATACATTGATTATTCATCTCAGTAATGGCCTCATGTCCTAACTTGTTAAGCTTCAGTAATCTACATCTTAGCGTCTATCTTCTCACACACACACACACTTACGGTAGAGGTAATTCATCGTGGACAATATCACTGTCATATAACATTTTGAAATCCAGGATTTCACTGAAGGTTTCAAGACAAGCTAACGCAGTCCCTACCTGAGAAGAACTAAGAACCATCAAGAAATTTAGCCACAAGTCACAGCTAGTCAGGACCTGCCAAAATCAACACCTCAGCATCTGTACAAGTATGATCTATAAAGACAATCTTTAGTTTCACACTAAGAGATCAATATCAGTCACAGCATGACTGAGAAGGACACAAATGTTAATGATCAGGAGACAGTGAACTACTGAGGATAGACATCAGAGACAGTCAGGTTATAATATCATACTTAAGTCACATGATGGCAATGGAACCAGCATCATGACAGCTGAGACACTCCAAGTGCTGATGAATGCAACTGAAAGCTCTCTAACAGAAATGCAAGAGGATGTGGAGTCATTATTTTGTCAAAGTCCTGTAATTTGTTTGAGGATAGCGAACAATGACTTTTCTTTTCCTTTTTTTTAAAGCTACAACGTGACATTTTCCTTACTCAACACTTCTACGTAGACTCAACACTGGTTGTGTTGATCTCAGTATGATGAAACTGGTTTAAAATTAAGCAGCTAAGAGTTACAGTTAATTAAATTCCTGCTATAACATTTTCAAATTTTCACCTAGCTTCAGTACATTGTCCTTTGTCCTCAGTTTGAATAGACTATCTAACACATATGAAGTAAAGCCTTAAAAATACATATATACATATTTTAATGCGTTTATTTGATTTGTCATATTTTAATTCTCTGTTACAGAAAGTGTTTTTGATTTATAACACAGGAGCTCCACATATTATCAAGATAAATATAACATCTGTGCCACTCCTGGTGCCACCATCTATATTTCCCTGAGCTGAATCCAGTACACCATCTCATGAAGGTTGTGGCAGATGCCTCATTCTAACTCTTAGCTCAAGTGTCCCACATACAATGTGATGGAATTACTGGTTACCCTGCTCTTAGTACTGGCACAGATGCAGCATGTCAGAAATAAAAACACCTCCAAGGAGAAAATCCAAGGTGCTGAAGAGTTGGAGGGTGGCAAAAGTGAATGCAATTTCAAATGGGAAATAATGGAGGTCATGGTGTTTGATGTTGTAATGCTGGCCACGAAAATGACTTGGCTGATGTTGGAATCAATCATACCTCCATGGCATTGAATGTTAATGAAGACATGTTTGGTTGTTTTTTTAGCATTTTTAATAACAGCGTTAACATCAAACCTAGCCATCCATTGCACCAGAATGAATGAAGTGCAGTTATCTGCTGCTTTGTTGGATGATATCAGCTGACTAAAACAATTATATCTGAACTGTGATGGTTGTTTTTAGTTTGTGCTTTGCGTTCTTGTTGTGAAGAGTGAATGCAAGGTCAAAATGGAGTTTATCCTCTGATATCACCTGCCAGTCCAGACAAGAGAAATGTTCACTCAAGGTGACATTACTTTGGTGTCTGTACGCAGCGTGCCACTTCACCTTTCATTTCCTGTGAGCTAAAATTTACAACTTCTCCTTTGACAGGAGGAGTAAACATCTCTAATACGACCCAAGCAGTGATCTTCTCGAATAAACAAAAGAAAACCTTTCTCAGCCTCTGCAATTCCAGACAGTCCCAAAGAAAACAACACTAAAAGCCGTTTTTCATTTTAAGATACTAGACAAGTCAGAAGCCTTTGAAAATACCTTTCCAAATTTCAAAAAACTAAAATTGTGAATTATGCACAGGATTACTGTAAGGTGAGAGTCATTAGATAAACTGTGCCTACATAATTAGATGGAGAAAATTATAATAGATTGTTATAATGCCAGTGGTTTAGGAGATCTCATGACATTTCCTTATTCATTCTGCAGTAGCACTTGATCACAGGCGGGGAAAGTTATTTAGTATGCAATGGATCAATCACCATCCACAAAAAGTCATTTAAATTAACTTCTCTGGCTGATAGCTATCCTGCAAAGTGGCCGACTGAGGCAAAGAACTATCAGAAAATTAAAAAGGACATAACATTTATCTGTGTGAAATAGGAATGGAACAAAAGTGAGCAAAGCACTGGCCAAGCAAACATTTCAAGATGTTCTCTAACAGATTGCTTATTTTTTCTGTTGCTTATTTAGTGTGTGTATTTGGATGTGTTACTTTCAACAAATTCAAACAATGAAGACCAGACTTTTCTCGCATGCCGGACTCATCGTTCTTGTTATTCATTCTATGTGTTGATGATTTGGCCAGCTGTCTGGAGATTGCACCCAAAGGCGGAACTGACACATATCTGATACAGTAGCTTTAAAATTCATGACGGTTACATTCATTTTTCAGTGAAAAGCCACCAAACTAATTAATTCTTATTAAAAACCAATGTTATAGGACACCTGTGCTGAGCCTGGCTTAAAGGAGTCCAAAGTGAATGTTTGAGTCTCACTAAATAAAAATATTCCAATGGCCATGCAATGCATGTCTAATTGCGGATGAATCATCAAATTAAAATGTCAGGAACTACTGTGGAAGCAGCGGCTGCATACTTAGTGTTTAAATTTATGTTAGCAATTATGCTACTCTAAAGGAAGGTGTAATTTGTGCAGCAGCATTCCAAGAGCAACAGCAAGTTATTAGCTTTTGACAATTCTCAGTCATGTAAATGTCAGGAAGGAAGGAAGACAGCATGCCACCTAGTGGGTAGTGAATAACCCATGTAGCTCACCACCAATTAGTATTAGGCTGTACTGTCAAGTGACAGGAAAGTAATTCATAAATACTGTAGCAACATGAAAGAGGAGGGAAGCCATCCACAGAAGAAAAATAAACTGTCAGTCCCGTACAGATAGAGGAGCATCAATGCAGTCTTTCCAATTACTTCAAGGTTACCTCTGAACCACTAATAACTTCAGGGAACCAGAGAAACAAAACACTGTTAGCTAATTACATAAGCAACTTATTTAGACCGACTGATGCAACACATTATTCTGTTCTCTTTTTTTCTCTCTCTCTCTCTCTTTCTCTGACCGTCTGGCTTTATTTCGGTTTCTCTTCCTAATTTTCTCTTCCAGAAACATAAAGGCTGGCTTCCCTTTGGCAGCTGTCTTCATGACAGTCCACAGTGACACACTCAGACGCTCGCCCAGCTCAGCAGTAAACCACAATCAACCGGTGAACAACTGGCACAGATTTATCATCATCAGCTCAGGAACAAAGCTCTATGTGTGAGCTGACACTCTATTCAGACAGAAAACTGAAGATACTGCCATTACAGTTTAAGACAAAGGTCAAGCAGTCTGGTAGAGGTGAGAGAGCTACACTCGATCTATGGGTGCATTTATGCAGTAATAAACAATGAGTATCCCAGCGGTCGCCTTGCGAGAGGGAACATCACGTTATTGAATAGCTGTACAGTATATAGATGTATACAACAATGAGATCTTTTGTGTTAATTGTGTATTTTTTCGTTGGCCTCTCTGCCACGGGGGAAACATTCGGAAGTCTATACGGCTGTAGAGAAGACGATTGTGATCGTCTCATTTACAAGAAAAAATTGGAGGGATGGATGTTCAACTGGACATTCACTGATACTCTTCGTTTGTAAAGATGCTTAATATCAGCTCACCCTGAGTACAGTGTATATCTAACCAGGATTTCAGTGTTCGTTGCACAGTACTGTAAATACATTCAATGGGAATATGAATTAGTTATCTCTTGTGTTTCTATGGAATCATGAATATGATTTACAGCACAGGCAAAAACTGGAATGTTAATTTGTTTTTATATTGTGTGGAGGTTTAGTTCTTGGTTCTGTTTAATATAAAAGAAAAAAGTGCAGAGAATGGGATTCATGACATTAAATGTCTCATAGATGTGCTTCAGATGCAAATGAGTGCTTGATACTGTGATTGTACAAGTGCTCTTCCTTTGTTTGGTCACCAGACCTGAATGCAACATGTCCTTAACCCTCCAGATGATACTGACCTGGACTGAAAATGAAAAAAAAATCCTCAGTAGCCATTAAACAACACAATGCTTCTGAGCCGAGGACACAGTGTGAAAAAGAAATCCCTGACACACTGACACAAAACTGAGGTCTGGTAATAGCATAGCAAGAATGCTTGAAGTCCTCCTCCCTTCTGGGGAAATCTTTCATTTTCTAATGAACTGATCCCACTGGAAATAAATTCTGTGTACATGTTGTATCTGTGAAATCACATTGTCCCCATCATATTGTAGACAGGGTCTGTGTGTGAAGCTGTTGTTCAAATGTAAATGATGTCTGGGTAGCCAGTAATCATTTGAGGTTTGTCTAGCATGATGTTTCCCCCTAGTGGTACAAAAACAAAAGCAGAACAGACACGTGGTGGGTGGTGATGTAAAATGCAGCAATAAAGTAAATTATATACAGCACCAATTAAACAGGACTAATAGATTCTTAACTTTATGTAATAGAAGAAATTTATATTTGTTTCATTGTATTCTGCATAGAGACAAACCAGACAAGATTGACTTCAAAAGACAGAATATGCAGCTACAGGTTCAAATGATTAATATTGTTCTGTCAGTTTCACTTGTTTGGAACATTTTTATTTTTTTAAATATAGGAAATACCTTCAATTTAAATGTGAAAACAGCTATGCTTGATGTGGCAGCTGAAATGGAAATCTTTTGCAGCATATCTGACATCTCCTTTGAAATGGTTCTTTTCTTCTACCACGATGCATCAATGTTAGAGTTTCACTTCTCTCATTGTCACTGTCTGTCTGACATCTGAGATGCAAAGGAAATGCAACACATAACAAATAAGTAAAATAAACACTAGTTTGTCAGTCAAATCATGTCATTCAAACCCAAAGATCAGTTATAATGAGGTTACAACAAGGAGCACATTTATTTATGGTTTGTGAAAAATATGTAAATATTTTAATGTCTCATTACTTAAATTGATAAAACATTTAGGAATGACTGGACAAATAGAACTCTGTGTTCAATTATGTCATCATCAGGCTTGTTTTGACATCCAAAATTCACATTTTAATGTAATGTTAGCAACACAGCATTTTGAAATACTCCAGAGTGTTATTATCACTGTTTAACACTGGTGCATTAATTGGGCAGGCTAACCTTAAAAAAACGTTAATGATGACCGTAGCTATTCTGGTGCAACATATCCACAGTCACAACAAAAGCCTACAATGACACATCTCTGCAGATTAAAAAAAAAAAAAAAAAAAAAGCTTTTACAACTAGAAACGGCTTCTATAAAAATTAATTAGCTATTCATTCCGCAAACTGTCTTCTGAGTATCTAATATTGTTAATTTTTTTTAAATACGTGAATTTAAAAATGTTGTTTTTCCAAAGCCTTTTGTTACATTAATTATAGGTTTGGACTAATGTTGCTTTTACAACTATTACAACTGAAACAGATAATCTATTAAATAACTTAAAACAGCCCATCTTCTAAATAAAACAATCCATGTGTGACACAGTAGCTAAACAGATAGCAACAAAACAAAACATAGAAACAAAATAACAATTAAAATTCATTCAAATTAAAATGCAAAGTCAGACGCAGTCAACAGAGCGATGAAGGGCAGCACTTGACTGCGTTTTTACTCTCTGACATGTCTGACACAGAGGCTTGCTTGTTGATGCAGAACCACTGAATTCCACTTAAAGAACATTGTGTTAAACTAGAGTGTACGTGTAAGAAGAAAACAATGTCTACAGATCAGATTAAAATTTAAATATTCTAATAATTGACATTTTTAGTAAAAACAAAACAAAACAAAAAACAAAAAAAGACAAAAAATTCAAAATTTGGGATATCAGATGTGTTCGCTCTCCAAGAGTTTGTTTCTTGTCAATATATGGGGGATATGACTTCAACTCACTCTGGTTTCTGCCCTTCAATGAAGCAGTCTTTGTAGAAGCAGAAAGAAACATCTAGCGTAGCTCTTTCCAGCAGACCTTTCCCTGCACCTTTAATAAACCCTATTAATTAGGTCCTGTCTGTTCAAAATGAACCAACGTATGAAAATAATTCTGTTTCACAGACAGAGATGTGCAGTGGTTTGCTCTTAGCTACTTACCTGGGAACCTCAGAGAACGCCAGAGCGAGACTAACTCAAAGGCTAACCATAAACTGACTACAGCATCAGCCTGAATGGACAGATATGAGAATAGCAGATATTTTCTTACTGAGAGAGTAATCAAATAAGGATTTTTTTTTTAAATTATGTTTTAAATTACAGTAAGATAATTAAGATGATAATTAAATAAAGTGAGGTTTCTGTTTGCAATGCATTTGGAACCAGAAATGTAAGGATATTATTTTAATTAATGTGCTGAGCAGAGTCCATCCAAGTCTTCACAATGACAACAACTTCTATGATTGGACAGTAATTACAGCAAGAGACCTAATAAAAATCCTTGTAATGTCACAGAAAGCTTTAGTAGAAACTGCTGCATTAGGCTTTTGTCAAAATTTTACAGCCGTTCTAAATTATCCTTCATTAACCTAGGAGTCACCTTTGTTCAATGTAGTAAATGACTCAGACAACATCTTAATGGGAAGTGTACACAGACAAAACCTCTCCTTTCAGCCAAAGTGTCAAGAAGAAAAAGAACTGTGTTATTTTTTTCCCCCTACACTAGTCCCATAATTCATAGCACCCAAAAGTCAATATTCACACTTTGCAGTAGAAACTAAGATGAAGATGAGGCATGAAAGCTACATAACCTTCTATTGTGGGACGAACCTGAAACACCAAATGGCATCGATTCAGCGAAGCCTCATCTTTAAGCGCTGGTTAAGCTGAGAACTCACTGTCTTAAAGAGGCTATAACAGCACAATCACAGTCGTACAGCTAGCCATTTGTCAAATTTAATCCAAACACCAACAGGTGCAGGCGGCTGGAAATGATGCATGTAGAACTGACACATTTGTCAGTGGTCTGCTGGAGAAAACCAGCTCTTTTTAAACACTCCTTTTCTACCTGGGGAGGTTTTCAGTTGCACTGTGAAAGCTGCTGTGGTGCATTAACATGAGGTCCATTTGGATGGGCATGAACACTGTGCATGCCAGCAATGGGTTTTCAAAATGACAAACATTTAATATTAAACCGTGCAGATGAATATACCTTGTGACACAAATTGCCAGTTCAATGCACAACTATTTGACCTACAAGGACCATCAAAAGCAATGATGAAGGGAATTGTGTTGTATTGACTGATAAATGCATTTTTCCTTTCTGTGCAATTGGCTATCTGTCAGGCTAGTGTACATCAGTGGGGGTACAAATATGACCTTCTTTCTGTTGCTGGCCTGTTTTAGATGGCAAAGCATTGAACCACGAGCCTAAAACACAGTTATTAACTTTGCAATTTGCAAAGTGTGGTGACTTTGCAGAGAAAGAGTATTAAATTAAAAAGGTGACCAGGACTTCTTAAATTGGGAATACAGCTTTTGAATGTTGTCCACTGGTAATGAGGCACATTGTGGTAATGTGTGAGAACTCTTTTCAGCACTTTACCATCATGCAAAAGGCACCCAATCCAATCTATGCCAGCTTTTATCAAAGCTATCGAAACCATAAAAGCAGGTATTTGTGTTAATGCAAATGAGCACTACTCACAGCCTTTTTTTTTTCCTGTAGAGGAGAAAAGTAGAAACAGAAATAATAGCTCAGACTACCATCAGCTTCCACTGATAGCTCTTCTTTGGCAGCAGTTTTTGAAACAATTTATTTTCTCTTTAGTGATGGCCCTAAGATGGCTATTATGTGTAACAACCCTTTACTCGTGTCTCATTTGATTTCACACATCACTGGCTCAATTAAAATGACCTTAACATAATGAGGACAGAACACTGTGACAAACCTGCGTATGAGCAGATATAATCAGCAGATATCTCACTTTGTTTAAAATGTAGTCTTTTTTTAGATAGCCTCTCAGCGGCAGATATGTGGAAAGCAGATTTTAGAGCAGCAGGAATGAAATAAAATGTATGTTCTTTCCCACACTATCCCTTGATTACATCCTGCGAAGCGGTGATTTATTGTAAATGTCAGTGTTTGTCTGTCCGTCCGTCCGTCCGTCCGTTCGTGCGTCCACCAAATATCTTCACAACCGTTGCTGACAGAAAGACGAAACAAGAAGCACATTACTCAGGCAGCAAAGGGGTTGAAAATGAGATGATGACCTTGACAAAACTGGGTCAAGGTCAAATTTCTTTTGTACACTCAGGAACCGAATAAGATAGAAAGAAAAGGGAGAAGGCCAGTGTGAGTAGGACCATAGATCAAAGCTAGTGCTATGGTCTGAGATATTTTCTATCCTGAAATATTTTTGCACATACGTTATCTCAGGAACCAGATAAGATAGAAAGACGAAACAAAATGCATTATATTCAGGGAGGCAAGGGGATGAAAATTAGATCACAAGCTTGACTTTGAAAAACTAGGTCAAGGTCACATGTTCACTTTTATACCTTTTTAGGCACACATCTCTGAAATCTCATGACAAATAGAATGCACCAGTTACATGTTGGATCATGGGGCTTTTATTAAACGACCCTGACCTATGAAAGTAGATCCGGGCAAAATTTTGAATTCAGGGGTGTCACGGGATGTTGCAGTCTCCGACAGCCTTGTTGAGAAATGTATCTGATTGATGTTATCTTGTTCCAGTCAGGTTTTTTTAATTTATATTTATTAACTAATTAGTAGGTTTATTTATTGGCTTTAATGTGTTTTGGATTTACCGTACCTGAACTATAAAAATTGGAGGTTGAAAAGAAAATAAAGCAAATGCTGTGAAATGTTGAGAAAAACTCAAATAACCGTCTGACTAATACCAGCAGACAGAGTTCTGTCTGGTGGTATATGATTGTTTTCAAAACTCATCCATATCTCATCAATATATCATTAGAGACCAGAGATAGAGTGCACTTGCCCTACATATTCATGATGTGTTAAACTCAAAAATGGTGACCTGTGCTAGTAAAACGCAGCAAATACAAGGCAACATCCAGAGAATTATGGATTCTGAGTGTTCAGGGAAAGGCTCACGTGAGGTTGTTTTTTAATACCGGAGATTAACATTTACCTCTCATAGCAGCAATGAGAACCACAGCCAGGAATTTATCAGGTAACTTAATACCTGTAGTACTGTGTGTTTACAGAGATGTGAATTGTCTGGAGGAGGTGAAGCTGGTGTGACAGCACCCACAATCCTTTTGTAGAAATAATGGTTTTATATTTTATTTTACACTTGAATGCCAGCTTCACTCTCATCCTCATGCAAAAAAAAAAAAAAAAGTCGACTTAGCAGCCAGGACTCTTCAAAGCCAGCCTCCCAGGTAATGGAGCCTGAGATTTTACATCTGATTATCACCAACTTGAGGTTTGATCGTGTGGATTTGAACTATGGGAAAAATTCTTGTTTACAAATTCTGATTGTAGTTTCAACAAACAAGGGAATAATGTTTCATTTTCAAAACACTGTATTTCTCGGTTAAATTGATGTTTTGTCTTAAATTGCCACGTTAGTTAGATCATCATATTTGGGAAATACGTTGAAAAACTGACACTTTTTATTATTTGACAGACTTTTATTGGGAAAAAAAGACAAACCACCAGTGTTCTTTAGGGGACACAGTAAATAAACAACACAAATAAACATATTTCATACTAACATTTGTCAACAAAAGCACATGTACAACACATTTAAGCAGCAGCCAGTTTTATAAATCTTTACATCTTCTGGGTCCACTTCTATGAGATCATCAAGACAGTTTAAAAGACTGTAGCAACCTCTAACGGTGTAGCCACGGTTACGACATTTAAACTCTGCTTGTTCATTGAAGCACCTCCGACATCATCATCACGCTGTTGCTGGGGGAAGTAAGAGGGGAGAGTTCGGGTCCTTGAGAAGGTTTGCATGTTGCTCATTGACCTATGGTGATTAGTGCCATAACCAGACTCTGTCCAGGAGTGGGGATTGTTGTAAATCGGTGCAGGGGAGAAGCCTATAGCATATGCATGGTCTCTGGGCGTTCTGAAGCTCTGTGGTGGTAAGACACAGCAGGTGCCTTGGGAATCGCCAGACAAGCTATTAGCAATGTTGAACATACCTGAAAGACAAGTAAAACCTTTCTTAAAAATGAGATATCGCTGATGTGGACTGCAAATGCAGATTCTGCAGAACACTGGTGTTTCGTTCCAAAGTGTGAAATGTCAAATCTTTTAAAAAAAAAAAATCCTGCAGGAAAACTCACTTTGCTTTGGTTGGAAGGTGATGAAATTCTTCTTGCCTCCGTCACCGCTGGTATCAGAGTCGCTGTCGTTAAAGTCACTGTCACCTTTGCCGCTGTCCTTCACGCTCAGCTGGTCAGTGTTGCCAATGCCACTACAATATAATCAACAGAGTATGAGCTGCCGCCACTGCATCACATTAGCTTGATTATTGATGTCTTTTTTGTCACATACGGGGCCTGCCTCTACCCTTCCCATCCAACCTCATTCCAAAGGAATACCACAGGCAACAAAATGAATGCTTGTTGCATGTTAATTTCCTTCTGTTTTCATTGCGATTTTGCCATGAATAAAGCATATCCTACCTAATGAAAGGAATTATATTTAGTTGTCTTACCTCACTTGCAAGCAGTATTTATCACCTTGCCACATAGATGTTGCTTGGAAATGCTTAGAGGGCAGGAACATCTAAGAAAACAAATGAAATGACAGCAAAGAGCTTAGATTTTATTTCTGGCTGAAAGATCAAGGCAGCACTCTGGAACATAATATGCATATGAAATGAAAAATCAAAATTAATAGCTGTGTAGGTGACTCACCTTTCCCTCTGACTCCCCACTCCTTTCTTCATACAGGCAGGAATCATCCAGAGAAGAGGAAGTTCTCTCGTGGAAGAAGCTCCGCTGGCCGGAGTACATGTTTGGATCCGCTGAGCCGAGAATTGGCATGGGTCTGTTGTCAAAGAGGCTGTGACACACTTCTCTCTTGGAGCCATGGGTTCTCTCCCCACGGCTGAGTTTGCATGTGACAACAACAACCACTATTGCAATCAGTAACAATGCACAGCCCCCGCTGAGCATAATAATGACAATTAGAGAGCTGTCCAAGCCAGAGCTTTCTCCATCATCTGACCGCAGCACAATGACGATCTGGTCTTCAGAGGGCTCTGTTTCTGAGACGACAAACCTAACGGTGGCCCTGCTAGAGAGCGGGGACCTGCCATTGTCAGTCACGCCGATTTTCATTTCCAGCACGTCTCCAATTTCAGCTGTCAGCCATTGTTTCAAGGCAATCTCTCCTGTGTCTTTGTCTATTGCAAAAAGCTTTGTGTCACCTTGTACAATTTGGTAGGAGAGCTCCCCGTTCACCCCCTCATCCTCATCCTCAGCTGAGACGCGAAGGGCGAGATAGCCGACAGGTGCGTTGAAAGGCAGGGGGATATCAGCTGAGTCATTCACAAGGACGGGGAAGGTGAAGTATGGATGATTGTCATTCTGATCCACAACTCTAATCCTTATTACTGATGTGCTTGAAAGAGAGGGGGAGCCTTTGTCCTCAGCTTGGATGACCAACTCAATCTGTTGAAGTGTCTCATAATCAAAAGACCTCAAAGTATACAGAGAGCCTGAGTGTGAATCCACGGAAACATAAGTGGATATTGGAGATCCTCCGGGCACCTCTGAATCTATGACTTTGTAAGAGACTTTTGCATTTTTTCCTGCATCAGGATCTCGAGCAACAACAGTGGTTACGTATGAGCCTGGAATATTATTTTCCAGCACTGAAACTTCATACACCGCCTTGCTAAAAAGAGGGGGGTTGTCGTTTTCATCTGTCACACGGATGGTGTACTGTACGACCGTTTTGAAAGGAGGGCTTCCCAGGTCTTCCGCAACTACAGTCAAGTTATATTCTGGGATCTTCTCTCTGTCTAAAGTGGTGCTGGAAATGATCATAAAAGAGTCTCCATATGCCTGCTGGAGTGTGAAATGCTCGTGCCCGAGGAGGCTGACGCGCACGTACCCGTTTGCGCCGGAGTCTCTGTCCGAGGTGCTGATGAGGGCCACAAAACTCTCCGGGGCCGCAGCCTCTGTGATGTAGGCCACCCCATCACTGCTGGAGGTCATGGGTTTGATGACGATCTCAGGCGGGTTGTCGTTCACATCCACGATGTCTATGACGACTTTGCAGCTGGAAGGGACGGGGTTCGAACCCAAATCGGAGGCCACGATGCTCAACTCGTACGTTTTTCTTTTCTCAAAATCAGCCAGCGCCCTCAGGGTCAGGTCCCCGGAATATGCGTCAATGTGAAAAAGACGCGCAACTTCTGGCGCTACATCGTCGGCAAACGCGTAAATCACCTCTCCGTTCGCGCCGTCGTCTGGGTCAAACGCGTGAACTCTGAGAACTCTCTGTCCCACCGGGGAGTCTTCATGGAGCTCAACTTTTAGACAGTTGTGCTCAAAAGTGGGGCTGTTGTCATTAAAGTCCAACACTTTAATATTTACAATCATTGCCCCGGATTTTGCATTGACTCCCCCGTCAGCTGCAGTTAACTCGATTACGTAGGAGTCCTCCACCTCCCTGTCGAGCTCCCTCACCAGAATAAGTTCTGCAAACTTTACTCCATCCTCCCGATCGCGCACGTCGATGGCGAAATAATTCGAGGGTGAAATGTTGTAGGTCTGGATGTAGTTCTCCCCCACATCCAGGTCCAAGGCAGTCGGCAGGGGGAATCTGGAGTCCAGCGGTGCGTTCTCCACTATCTCCAGGTTGGTTTCATTTAGTGGGAAACGAGGAGAATGGTCGTTGATGTCTCTTACCTCGATCTCCACGTGGATGAGTTGAAACTTTTCCTTGGAGAGGGCCACAATGTCAAAGGCGATGAAGCAGCGCGCAGACCTGGGGCAGAGCCGCTCACGGTCGATCACCTCGGCGGTGCTCAGAAGACCGTCACTCTCCCTCATTTGAATCACAGACGAGTCGTTTTCTTGCATGAAGCGGAACGATGTCTCTGGGTCATCAGCCGGATCGATCTTTAAATCTTGAGACAAATTCCCTATCTCTGTCCCGGGAGAGTCTTCTTCATAGGTGAAATATCTGGTAGTGGTGCCCTGTCCTGCGTAAAATATGGACAGCAGCACGCACAGATTTAACGGTAGAATACTGGAAAATCTCATATTGAGAAGTTACAAAGTGTAGTGAATAAGGTCATAAATGATGCTGTCAGGTCGAATCACAAGTATGTCAATCTCTGACTTGGCTGTGGGACTTAAACCCCCGGTTTATGCAAATTGGCTGCCACATCGACCAATGGGTCTTCTGGTGATCCACCAACAGGGAAACATTTGGCTCTGCAACAAACTGTTGTCTGCTTTTGTCTGTGCAAATGGTTTATTAGATAACCTGATTGTGGAGCTTTAATCGGGCTATTAACAGTATTACTCGAATATAGCTGCACGTGGCAATTAATTAACCAAACTGAGTAACATACCCTAACCTAAATCACCTAACGCACTACTGTTCAGCAGGGCTTAAGTAGAATCCCGTCTGGTGAAAGCCTACAGAATTGATTTAGAGTTTTAGTCAAAGACAGGAACGTATGCAGAATAGAATATATACTTGTCAAGGAAATGAAATGCTGCATTTATTAGCAGCGTGTAATAGTAATAGTAGGGAATAAGAACTTCAGACATTCATTTGTCTAACTAAACACTGTAAATATGTAAAACTGCTCGGTTAAAAACATTTATTGAACATATATAATATATACGTGTTTGACATATATTATTTGATTGTTCTGATGATGCATTTCTGCGTAAGCAGTGTAAGCATTTCAGTATTGTCGTTAGTTATGATGGACAAGGTGTTGAACTATTTCATACATCCCTGATAATATTAAAATATATTTATAAAACTCTAAACACATAACGTGACTAGTTAATAGAAATTATCTAATTATAGCAATTATAACTGTTAGGTAAAAGTCTTTTTGTAGAAAACTGAATATTTCCGCCTGAAATGCAGAAGAGCAGATGTATAAAATGAAAAAAGCAAGCATGCCTGATTTAAAATCAAATTAATGGCCTTGGTTACTTTCCACCTCTAAGTAATATCACTGGAAATGCAATGGAAACTCGAGAAAGCTTCTAATAATACAAGATCACAGAGCTGGATGAATTTTAATGATATACCATTTATTATACTTACACAGACTCATTCAACATTTTACCCTGACATTCAGGCTTAATAAAACCTAAAGGAAGACTGTATAAATATTTAATTTGAATCTATTTTGATCTTGATACATATTCATGTAAACACAGATAAATGCAGAATATACGAAAGGCAGAAAATGTGAAGATGTGTCATGTTTCTCAACTCCAGAGAAGGAATATGAGTGTGACGTTAAGAAAATCCACAGACTCGAAACAAGTGACATTAAATTAGTGTTGTGCTTTTGACAAACACAACATTAACACCGCATAGGATATCACTGTAACTCCATGTAAGAGAAAATAAAGTCTGCCAGTGTAATCAATGCTATTTGTATTCTAATAAGCACTTAATTTAAAGTTTTAAATTGCTTTGGAAGTTAGAAGACAAAAGAAGTCTGGCAAATAAACTAAACTGAATAATACCCCCTCCCTTACCTGTAAAGCACACACATAGCAGAAACAGATCTAAAAAAAGAGCATGAGTCAACCAGAACTTTGTCAACCACATGGGTGATTAGCTCTACTGATTAAAAGGTGTCTATGGTGCTTCAAAGGACCCATGACACCTCACAAAAGTTAGGGTAGGATCTGTCTGGTGAGCACAAAGAGGAAGGTGTTAAAGATCACACAACCAGCAGTCACAGAGACCAGAGATATTTGTAATCACTGAGAGGTGATAAGAAACTCTGTCTCGCTATATTTCAGGTAATTTACAAGTTTACAAGTCCGGTTTTGCTACTTAAAAATCTATTTTCTCATTATCTGCTGGTTATGCAGCACTGCATCACGGTCGCAGCAGGACACACGGTCCAGATGTTCTCAAGGAAGTTTTGAGGGAGATTCAAAGGTCCGCCCCAGTTGGATGAGATGTATAATTTCTCCAGAATGTTCACTGTGTCCTCTTACCATTTGGATGTCCTCAGAAAAACCTTCAAAGGATGGGGCCCACAGGCATATACCACCTTCTGACCACAACTTCTGGCAGCTACTTCCCTAATAGAGTCTTTAAACATGGCCCACTTGGATTCCCTTCCACAGCTTCCCCAGAGATGCATGAAATTTTTTTTCCTCAGAAACGAGAGTCACAGAAGTACGTTTACCAAAATGTTACTAGTTCAGTTCAACAAAAATCTCTCTTCTCTACATTGTAAACGACTTGAGATCTGATGTTGCAACAAAACAGGTCTGTGCCAAGTGTGAACATTTATGGATCATATGCACAAATGTGGTGTTTGTAATAAATGTGAAAATTTATATTCTTTTTTAGATTATGTTGCCTGCCAGTGTCGGAAAAGAACACCAAGCAGAGCATGCAAAAAATAAAAAAAAAAGGAAAACAAAATAAAAATAGTTAAAACATTTTCCAGCTGGAGGCTGCAGTATTTACATATTCTGCTTGGAACGTGTTTCAGTCAGATCACATAACAGAAGAAGCAAATGTGTCTGTTCTCAAATCCACAAGACGCTAATCCAACAAGTAGTTTTCCAAGATGCTGAGTTTGTAATATGACAAAAAAGAATGCTAATTTGTTCTATATGTAAGCTAGACAACACTGAACATAAATCATTGATCTCATAGGTTTAAGGATATTCTGTCATCATTGCGGGTACTCAGCGAGAAACAAACACCAAACTGAATCTGAACAACAAAGGTTGCTGCTATTGCTCATGACCTCCTCTTTGTTTGGTACTATTTATTTGCTCTCTATTTTAATTCCTAACTAAAAACAAGATTGAGCTGAACAGCCAGAAGGGATCAAACATAAGATACTTTTCTGCCATTACCAGACACACAAAGCCCTCAGCGTAATGGTCTCATGCTAGCTGGGTGTTGAAATCCAGGATTTTATGGCCATGAGGAGTCAGAAGGTAAGACAGAATTATTAGCCAAATTAGTTGTTTGCCACTAAGAGGATTACACTTTAATCTTATGAAATGTCTCATGCACTTTGTGTTGCAACGGTCTTTAGGTAACAACTAAGCAGCTGTAGATGAAAATAATTCAGTCAGAAATAAAACCACAGAAATAATCACACAACACCAGGAACAGTTGCTTGTTTAATTTGTGATTCCTGTAGGTATCCTACAGTACATTGTAGCTGAGCCAATGGGTTAATGCACAATATCATTTACTCATGCCTTGAGAATTTTCCTGATCAATGCATCACAACAAGGTCAGCAGAGGTCTGACCACAGAATAAAGCCCAGTTAACACGGCAGTGATACTTGTTTGTCACTTAAGTCAGGTGATTAATGCAGATCACAGCGTGCTTAAGATGCGCTTGGTGACAGTAAGAGCATTACAGAAGATGAATGCATTTGGCCATCTGCTCTCCCACAGAGGTGATTTTAATTAATGGTACTGGTATTGTTAATCTCACCTCAACAGTCAACGTCCCAGTCATCAAAATTATAGTCAGAAATCAGTCTGACATCAGCCAGCTTCTGACAGCATTTGAAAACCATTTGAAGATGTGTCGTCTTCACTTCACACGCCAGCAGCTAGGAAAGCAGGAAAAACATTTGGTGGCACTGGGAGCAGTAATCCTGGCATATGCCACTGGGAGCAAATGCCTCAAAGGTCTACCTTTGCCATCAGTCGCATTGACACCCACTGCTAAATGATTGTCAGTCAGTATTTTCCCTTTATCTTATATAAATTCCATATAATTCTTTATAATAGTGCAAGTTCTCTGTCAAATTGCATAGTTACTCCATAAAAAAAATATGTCTGTTTATTTGTCTTCCCATTTTATACATTTTTTTCATTTAAGTGAGGTTTTTAATAATGCCGACATATTAAGTACATTTACAGATCAACAGGTGATGTGGGAATTTAATGTAGGATGTATCAGATAGGGTTTGTTGGAGGTTTTTTGGCCTTAAAGTCACAACATAACCCTGTAAAAACACTGGTGCAGGCAAAGTACATCACGGAATATGCACATCATATTAAATGAACATGACGCCCAAACCAGGCTACTTTATTTCCATAGCAACAGAAATGTTCCTGTGACGAGTAACGCCATCTACACGAATGAAAGAAGTGATATATTCATTTCGTAAGAGTACGAGTTACATCCTGTCACAGATTTATTACGTGCTATTGTTTAAATATACATTGAAGAAATGTTTTCACACTCTGATGGATTACTGTAAAACTTACATTAGAAAACCCAGAACCCATTCTTGATCATGTTTAACCACATGTAACAGCCATGTAATGATATATGCATGTTTAAACCCTAGTGAGAAACATCTACATGAGCTCTGCTGATAACAACACAGCTTCAGAGACAGACAGGTATTTATGACAGAGCTTATTTAATTTAGATAGGCACAGACTGTATTCTGAGGCTGGAAACCCATCCAGCCATTCTCAGGTCAAGCCCTTATCAGTTTCCTCATCTCACTTTAACCTTAGGTGCTCTGATAAACTGGGGGTATACATGTCTCTGCGGGGTGGTGGGGGTCATGTGGAAGGTTTAATCTCAACCATTTGGACTGTCTGAAAAGCAGATAAAACAAGATTATCCTTTGCGTGGCACTGGCCTTCGGTGTGATGAGAGGGTGGAAGCATGTGGGAAGCAGCTGTGGAGGTGCCAAATGCTCAGACCGGCTAGTGGTCTCTGTTGCTTTTGGCACCTCCCACGGCTCTACAGGCACAGATAACCCCCCCAACCACAGCTCATCCTCACAGCTCTCCAAACGATTACAACTGGCCAAATGTTTAGCATACTGTCCCTAATCACACTTAACATTCTGTCACAATATGCCCATAAATAGCTTGTAGGGCTACATAAATCACGCAGGTACTTGCAGACATAATGTTGTTAGGTCTAATTGTTTGTTTTTTTCCTTCTTCCTGTTAGTTGATTTTATTGCATCTGTAGCTGTATAACAAATGCTTTCAGATCATTCATGGAGGGTGAATATTTAGTTCACAGCTATTGAATTTAAAACATGTGAAGCACAACCTAAACAGCTGCATTGTAAAACAAAGATCATTTATGGAAATAAATGCATAACATAAGAAAATTATAAAAATGGCAGCCCTGTTTTATGATAAATTAATTAGCCTATTAGGGCCAAGCATGAATAATAAAGAGCTTGCCTGTAATAAGATCTCAGCGGACTCAACATGTTTTAAACAAACTCAGAACATTAATATGGATGCCATGTAAACACGTTTCTAGGATTTTTCCATTTGGCCACAAAAGTCTGTGTCTATTAAGAAATTTGGAAAGACAGATTTTGTTGTTTAAATCTCCTAAAAGCCGAGGCAGATCAAAAGAAGCATTAGTATTCAAAGACAAACCATGTTTGGCTGAGGTTCCTCTACCCCCTCTATCTCCATCCATTCCCCACTGTGTTACTAATGCTCACTGGCTGAGAACGATTGGAACAACAGTTGCGAGATGCACTTCATTATGCATAAACATTTTTGAATACGCATTGACCATATGCACAAGCAGGCATGCCCCCACCGCACGCGAGAGCATGTCACTGTAATTCAAACACGGATTGTAAGAACAAATTATTGCCTTGCCAGTGTTAACAAAATACCTGTTAAAGGATCATAATGATAAACAAAGCAAAACAGGTTTTGGAATTCAGGCCAGTCATTTCAGAAGTGGGGAGGGCTTGGGTTGAAACCAGGCAAGAGAGTGCCATCTACAGGCAGAAAGTTTGCTGTGTTATTTTCAGATGACTTGCAAGGAATAATAAATTCTAATATGACGCGCGGCTGTTCACAAAGTAGTTTTCATAGACAAAAGCTCTGTCAATACTCAAACTGGAATCCAAAAGACTAATTGGTGTAGAGACAACCTTAAAACGGTGCACCAACAAATTTGTTTCAACTTGAAATTTCAGCTTCCCTCTCAGCACAACCTTGGTGTGTGCTCTGCACTTTCAGCTGGTAAAGGATCCAATGTGGGTTTCAGTTAAATTATGATGACTACTTCACATTTCATGCTTCATATTGAATTTCACCGCCTTAAGCTACGTGGATGTGGGGCCCCCAGAGATCAGTGGGCCCGCACAATAACCTTCAGTGATACTCTGTGTGTGATGATTGCAGGCACATATTTGACTTGACATAACCATATCCAACTTTCACTTTGATTTACATTTTCCACGTCATCGCTGAACTGGTCATTGTAGATATTCCAGCAATGAAAAATCTCCTTGTTTCAGTGCATCTGCAGCGAGGGCGCTCATACCAGCAATCCATATTCCCATGGCTTGATGGCTGTTACTATATCAGGAAAGGTAAATAAGAATTTGCCTGGTAGTCCAAGCTGTGAATAAATTTGATTCTCTCTGGACAGTCACATTATTCAAAGCAGGGAAGATTAAGTATAGGCTCCTTCCTTGTGTGTGCACATGTAAAAATGTCTGTGCATAAGTATATTTATATGTACCCCTGCGTGCATACGTGTGTAGATGCGTATGTCAGCGCTAATTCCTGCCTTTTTCGAATATCTTGTCCCTCTTCTCCTCCTTGAGTACGATTCACATCTCCATATTGCCATCCTGGAATGTCACCCTCCTTGAAGCAATTTCCTCTCAGCCATTATCTGATAGGTGAGAACTGCTTCCTATTGGCAGGTGCAGACAACACCAGGGCTGGGTAGGAGCTGGCTTTTAAACATGGTACTCGCTCCTTACCAGACTCCAGTCTGCCAGGCTCTGACAGCCCCCACAGGGCTGGCCACTGGGGATGGACTGTTGGTCCAACTGGCCACTGAGGGGTGTAATTGCTCCCTCTGACATATTTGGCACAAGCAATCCATTTGCTCCACAACAGAAACCCCTGTGCGAGGATCTTGCTCAATCCTGTTAGACCAGAAGATGGCAATATTGAGGTGGGGGACGAACATGTGAAACACCCCAGCTCTGTTATTGTTCATATCATATAAGAAGCTAAAGGAAGCAAGAAAGGATTAAACAGTCATAACAGTTTATTAAAAACCTTCTGCTCGATGCTTCTCTTTTTGTGTTGTACTGAACGCGATGTTGGTCACAAGGAGAGCAAAAGAACTGATATAAAATATTTAATACCAATGCCATAGATGCACAAAAAGGCAAGTTTTAAGGCTCAAAAAATGATTTATAAAACCTGTTGCAGATCTATTCTATTCTATTCTATTCTATTCTATTCTATTCTATTCTATTCTATTCTATTCTATTCTATTCTATTCTATTCTATTCTATTCTATTCTATTCTACTGTATTCTACAGTGGACTGTGTATTTTGTGTAGGTAGGGTATTGTATGCTGAGGGTATTTATTCACTGAATAGAGAATGATGCAAAACACAGTCAACACTCCTATTTTTCTGCTTTTACTCATAAGAGTTTAGAATTAGGAAAGCAAAATTGCAACAAAGGCACTTAAAATCATGCCTGTGGTGCACAGTCTATGCATGTGCGAGTGTGGGTGCACGCGTACATGCGTGCGTGCGTGCGTGTGTGTGTGTGTGTGTGTGTGTGTGTGATTGGAGAAGAGAGATAGATAAATGTTGAGGGGCATAAGCTGAGAGGATGTTTTGTTTCCCCACTGTGTGCAGAGTGCACAGAGGAGTTAAGGGATTCCAATCTGGTTGTCGAGTCCTGCGGTGCAAAGAATGTTTGGAGTGCGCTTGGTGATAGCGGACTCCATTACGGGGCTGAGTCTCAGGGTAGGCTGCCATTGTGGCGGCAAGCGAGGAGGTTAATCAGATCCCAGTTCCATTATGAATGCTTGCTATTTCTAAAGGGCTCTATGAATAGAATACTGTAAGCTCTCGTAAAAATTAATCTGGGCTCTGTGCTTTTACAGAGAGAAGACTGATAAAGAATAGTGTTGGTGTACATTTGAGGAGATTTCACATTCTCCAGAGCAAAACCAAATGAGTGTTTTATTGGGGCATAGTTATTAATTATCTAAGATTAAGACATTCCCTTCCCCACTCTCCAGAAACATTTCTCATGTCTGCTTTGTTTGCTGTTGAGGGAAGATTAAATTAATTGAATTTTTTAAGAATTAAATGAATTTCATATTATGTTAATGACATCATTTTGCACGGAGGTGCTTGTGTATTATCAGTTTATCCTTATTTAACTGGAACACTTTGCAAAACATCATATTCAGGCTTCATTTTGTTTTGACTTTATTTTTCTGTATTTTATATCTTGCAGTATCTTATTGAACAGTTGCTGATAATGTAGGTTATTGATTAGGGACATTTGGATGAATCCTTCCTACATGTTACTTTTAAGACTTCACACATGAACACACTCATTTCACAGATGGAGATTTGATAGTGGCATTTGATTTGGTTTTGCTGAAATGTACAGCTCAGTTTTCTGCTGTGAGCCAAACTCAACAAAGCATCAGGAAATGGAGGCACCTACTTGACAGTGCCACGACCATGCCTCCACTGAAACACTCAGCTCTAAATCTTTTAGATTAGGAAGCTGTGAGTGGTGCTGCTTGTCTGATTTATGAGGGTGTACCTGATTTCATGTATGCTAGAAATCTGGAGGTTTAATGATAGCTCTAGTCTGAAAAACATTAAAAAAAAAAAATTCTGTTAGAATTTATATTCTGCTGCTTTTTCTGGTGACATTTGTTCATGTTATCTGGACAACCGCTTTACAATATATCACAAATAAAAAAAACTTCACCACAAACTTCAATTCAACTCTTGCTGCATGCATGATTTGAAAAGTGACAGAAGACCATAATAAGACGTAGCTACTGGGGATAATGCAAGCCAAGATTCAGCAGTCTGCCATCACAACAACAAGCTAACTGTGATTTGGAGAGCAATAAATGCATGCCTAATAGGACAGTTCACATTTCACACAATTCATAGAATATCTACTTTCCTTATGAAGGCACAGAAGATAAAATTCAACTAAGCTTGCTGAACAACAGAGCACTTATATGGGGCGAAATGTGTTAACAGGCTAGACAGTCCTATTCTCAACAAAGAGGTATTTAAGTACTGAAGATGAAGTGAGATGGAAAATCTCATTTCCATAACAGAACAGGAAAAACAGTCTGGCAGGAGGTGTTTTCTTTTCCTTTTTTTTTTTTTTTGCTCCCTCTCTCTCTGCTGAATTGTCAGAGCAATCATGAACGATCCACATTCAGAGCGGCACTCTAAAAGGAGTGGGGGTAGGGGGAATAGAGGGTGGGAGGGGTGGTCGTGGGGGGGGGGGTAAAGGAAGGGGGTTGAGCCCTCTTTCCCAAAAAACACATACAAATGAACTTGAACAATCTCATGCTTGCGCACATGCATGAAAGTACACACACGCATAGACACACACACACACACGCACACACACACACGTACACAGACACAAACACAGTAGTAGATACACATAGATGCAGGGATACACAAATAGTGCTTAGTCTCACAGGAGCAGACAGTGAGCACATTATGCAAACAGAGGCTTTGTGTGTACGGTGCTGAGCGTGCCTGTGTGTTGGAGAGAGAAATTAGACTGATTAAAAATCATGAAGAAAAAAAAAAAGAATCACAAACTGTTAGATGGATCTCCTAGGGGCTAATTAGTATGTTGAATTTTGAGCCAAAAAACATGCTGTTTGACAAATCTGGAGATGTACGTATATTCATGATTTGTAGCTTTCTTTCCAAATCTATTTTTAACATGTTTACATTTGACAAAGCATCACTGCATATGAAAATTTTCCAATCTGTTTATGTAGCATCATAGACCAAATTTGAATTTGTAATTTGTTACTCCCATACTCCTTTAAGGCAGGAGTTCTTCTAGAATTGAAAGGAAGTGGAGAGCACAGACAAACAGCAAGGGTCAGTCAGTCCACTAGAAAAAGATTAAACCTTCATGTAACCCAGGTAACAGTGGAGCACCTTATAATGCTGCACGAATTGAAAATGAAGTATTGTTAGAGGAGCTTGCAGAAGCGAAATTGAAATGACCCTCCTCAAAACATAATAAATATTTAATTTAAGCCAAAGAAAAGACTATCTCAGAATATCTTGTCCTTGACACCAAGCCGAGCCCAGAAGATATTAGTTGAAATAGCAGACCGATAATCAGCACATGAGCCAGTTGTTAAATTTATAAAAGGGAATGCTGAAGTTCCCCGTTCTTCAATCTATCATTTATGAAGTTTAGATTTTTAATGCATCTTCTATCGACAGCCTGTATGAATGTACTCAACAACACACAGAAACAGCAAACAGAAGGAGATCTGCTTTATGTTTTCTGAATAGACAGACTTCTGGTTTAATATTTTAACCATCTTTCCTGCCGTCTGGAGCTTTCACCATACCAGTCATTGTGACTTTTCAATTCCTCCTTGTACTTCTCATGTTAACAGAGCAATAGGCCCAGTAGGCGGAGCGGCCATGACATGACAGTTACAGAGACAGAGAGATAAGAATTGACTGGTGAGTTTTATTCATAATGCATCCCCATTCTGTTTCAATTACCCAAGAGCTTTAGTCTAGAAATGGAACACATACATGTATTTATAATATTCAACACTGATGAAAACCTCGACTATAATTCAGTGTATTCACATGATGGAAGAATAAATATAGACAATTGGAAGCACTCCTTTTTTATTTACTGTATTTTTTATTTTTTTAACATGGTCTTCTGCACCACTAAATATCAAACTAGACATCTGGATTTGGTTTTTATACAGTCTAGTTAAAGAGCACCTGTCAAATCGTATATGGGTCAGCTATCGTGCTATCTAGCCTTCCTCCTTTTGTTATAAGCTCTACTACTCGTCTCCAGCATTGCTGTAATGGATACAGTGTAGATTTTAGACCTGTGACCCTGACTGCAGGTCAGGGATCGAGAGCAGCATGAATGAAGAGACAAAATGTATTCTATGTGGTTTAAAGCAATATTATTTCAGATGGACGAAGCCTTGAATTGTATTTCAAGAGAGAAGCTGAAGTTTTGAGTGAATGATTCCATTGGCTGCCTTAAACGTTACTGGGAGCTGGTGCAACCATTTAGATTCCAGCAGGGCATTCAGTGAGCAGTGGATACTGCCAAGAGCTATCTAACAGGTCAACAAAAAATACCTGTTAATTGACCTTTTTTCCTCTCTCACTCTCACTCTGTGTGTGTGTGTGTGTGTGTGTGTGTGTGTGTGTGTGTGTGTGTGTGTGTGTGTGTGTGTGTTCGCGCACCACTACCAGGCTGCTGCTGCTCCTACAGGATGTTCACCTTAACCTCCCAAGGAGTTCAGAGATACTAAGATAGAGCCAAGATTTAAACATCACTAACCCCTTAAAAATTCACACTCATGCTTAAACTAATAGTAGAAGTAGCAGCAGGATCTATGACGATCTTCATTGACCAGATAAATAAAAGAAAAGTCAGCAGGATTTGCAAGAAGAAAACCTAAAGGAAGAGCCGATACTTGAACCTAAAAGAAAACAGTCTCAGTGCAGCGCACCACAGTCTGTCACCCTTGGAATTAGCCTAAAAATATAAGAATAACTTGATGTATGGTGCTTTGAGAAAACAATCTAGTTGATAATAATCTGTGCTTCACTGGAAATAAAAGGCAAAGACAGTTAGACAGCATCGTAGGGTATAAAAGTAAATTATTTTGCATGCCCTCTGGCTTGTACTGTGTCTCACAGATATTCACCCAGCCCAGACAGCTTCAGGCCTGTGTGTCCTTGAGGCGCAGCACCAGAGTCCACAAATCACTACACAAGATACAGAACAATCAGCCAACCCACGCTGTATATTTGCAGCATATTCCACTTATGACATGTTCCCTCCATATACTAAAATTCAGTCTGGCTTTCTCACTGACACGGATTTTTATTAAATTTTAATTAAAGTAGGAGAAAATAACTAATTCATGAACGCAACCCAGCTGCACTTGAAGGGTCAACATTCAGCATTAGGTTACTGCAGCTGGAAACAGTCCCATGATAGTTTGACCCTCATGTTACGACCCTTTCTTGAATGTGAAAATCTGCTCCTAGAATTTGAAATTACAATGGTGCCATTAGATTATGAGTTTATTCAACGAAAGCAAGACTTCCCCAATGGTGGGCATTCTGGATCTGGAATCCTACTTGGATCCAGGTTGTACTTTGTGGTAGATCCTACGAGGGATGCCATTGCGACACTTTTCCATGTATGACATATGATCCATTCACTTGGAAGCAGGAATATTGTTATCTTTCCAACCCTGCAGCCTTGCTTTGCTGTTGAATAAAGTGATAAACAATTCTGAATCCAAATTATTCACCACCAAAGCTAATGGATTACTCCTTAGGCCAAAACCTAACTCTCACAAAAAAAAACATTTCATTGACATCTGTTCACAAGTTGAATAATCCTGCTAACAGACAAGCGAACAAACTGATGCCAGAGGAGAAATGAACTCACTGGCACAGGAAAGAATTCAGTGAAGTCTAAATTTATAAAAAGTAGAAACAACATGTTCTTCACTGTGAAGTGAACTTTAGTCTTCTGCCTAGAAGATATGTGTAATCCATTTACCCAACAATTCCATTAACTGGTAAAATGGACATTGTTTATTTTTATTCTGATGTCCCACGTGAGTGCACTGTCAGAAAACCCTGAAGGCTAACTTTTGAGGAAAATTGTTGTTCAAAGCTGAAATTGTAGAAAAACAGTGCAAACAATTTTCACATTGAGTGTTCCTCTAAATATGACCCTGCTCCAGCCTTTCAGTCAATCGCAGCAAATGATCTCCTTCTTGTTTTTTCACCATTCGTCCATTTCCACTGTACCTGTTTTCAAACATACAGTACATACATTCCTCTATCATAGCTCTTCTCGCATGGATATATCTTCTGAAGGCACACGTATTTTCATCTTGCGTAATATGACTTTAAATTGTAAACATATGAAATTACCTAACCTTGTAAGTGCATAAAATGTACATAAATAAATGATTACAAGAGCAAAACGTATGAATGGGTGAGTAAACAAATACAAAAATACAAAAAAAGAGTAAAATGTATGATTGTATGAGTTAAAGTGAAGAAATATTAGAATTCAATGGTATAAGAATTAAAAAAAAGAGTAAACAAATGTATGGACAAGGATGACTGTCTGTAGACATAACATATTGATGCATGTGCTATGATTTGGAATCATGTGTTTATCAGCAGGAAATGATTAGTTATTGTAAATTGTGATTTTCCATAATGATCAATCCTGATCTGTGTTTCATTTTATCAAACAGTAGCCTCTTACTTTTCCATGACTGTCCATATGAAGGCATTTTTAGTCTGTTTCCTGTTGTTTGCTTTTTAATAGTACTGGCCAAAGTTAAAAAGGTCCCATCTTTGTTCTCCTGTCCTCAGAAAGTAATCAGTCAAAGAACCACCTCTGCACAAAACACAACTTTTCAGAATAACTTGCAGACAAACAAACTGAAAACTCAAAAATAACAAACAAAACTGCCTCCAACTCTCATTGGTGGAAGTAATGACACTCTGTGTACAATCATCTTTCTTGGGGGATGTACAGAGATTTCAGTTCACTAATCAAACACTGTATTTCAGGTTAATGCAACATCCCACGCAGTAATTCTATTCACAGAATGGACTTAGCTTGAAAAACATGAAAAGAGATCTGTTTTATTCTAACCTCGCAACTTGCGTAGGTGCTGAGCCACTTGAACTTACAGACCGTTGGGTTGGTACCAAAATAAAAAAAGATGAGAGCGCAGCTGGAGATCTATGGTCATGCAGGCTGTTTTTTTGGGCCAATTTATCCAGTGTTACATTGGTGCTCTCTCTAGAAGACCTGTTAAGACCTGTTTTCATGGATTTTTGTTTGTGTGGGGGTTTTTTTTTTGGTTTCAGTGCTTGTCAGCACCACAAATAAAAACACATTGATCTCAGTGTGTTAATGTGTCACTTCAAATTTGAAGGATGGATGTGTCAAAACCAGACAGATTCTGTGCAATATGTTTGTGTTCAGTGACTTACACACATCAGAACAACCACACTGCTGCACTGGATAACGTGATCCATTAAACAATGGGAGGTCCTATTTATAGTGAAAAAACTGCCCTGGTCCTTGTTAGCATATTAAAGTCATACTAGGTGAAAATAGCCCCAACAATACCACTAATTACTGTGCCTTGAACTTTGTTTTCTAAAGACAACAGTTCCCGGTTGTTTGGGGATTTATTTGACCCATTAAGACCTCATGATTATGTTGAACTGTTTCCTCCGTCCATTGGAACAAATAGGCTCCAGGCTGATAGGCTCACAATCCTTTCATGGTCATGTTTCCTAACAAGTTTACTTTGTACAAATACTCAAAGCAAATTTCTCCAATGTCGTTCCCCACCTGAACACTGTCACAGCCTGTCACCGCAAAAATCAAGCAGAGAGCTCTCTTGTCAGACAAAATCATTTTCACTGATTCTCCCTCATATTCAGCATCTCTCTCTCTCGCTCTCTCTCTCTCTCTCTCTCTCTCTCTCTCTCTCTCTCTCTCTCTCTCTCTCTCTCCTCTCTCTCTCTCACTCTCTCGTCTCTCTCTCTCTGTCTCTCTCTGGGATGCATGTTTCCATACAAACTGCTGTGCACAGCCAGATACCAGGAAATCTGTGTGGTTTGCTCAGGCGCTGTTGACATTTTATCAAAACTGATGTGCTGAACAAAACTGACAATTAAGGGAAACAAAGAAAAAAAACCCAACAACAACAAGATTTTTGCAAAGCATTGACCGATCATCTTCTCTCTGCTAGTTGGTGTGCATGTTAATGAAGCACTCAAACTAGTCTGGGGTAACGGTTGTGGAGCTTGTATCTGTGTACCCTCCAATGGGTTTCCTTGTAGCTTTTTGAGGAGCACGCAAATCTTCTCAACACCGCAAGACATTTCAAATAAATTCTTCATTGGCCTGTCAAAAGGCTTTTCCTCTCCTTTCAACACCAGCAAGAGACTACTGTGATCTGCGATGAAATGGCCTCATTGTGCAGGGCATCAAGGATTTCTCCAGCTCCATCGCCGGGGTGTGCTCTGAACTGTGAATTTCAGAATCAGACAGCCCTAGGCCCAAGGCCATGAGCCGCCAGCACCGCTGAAGCACTCTGTTGCTTCACACATCTGAAATTGGCTGACATGTTTAAGTTTACCGTACCTTTGCTCAATCTTTGTGTGATTGCTCTCTGGAAAGCGAGCAAAACATAGTGACTCAAGACCTACATGTGTCAGGGCAATGAAACTCTCTGTCCTCTAATTTTAGTCTGCATTTACAGAACAGCCATATATGCACATTTTGATAAGATTTATCACGGAGAGACTGTTAGACACATCATCACGGGACATGGTAATCTGAAAGAGTGCATTTGACAGATAGTTTTCCATTCCGTTTTAGCATCCCATGGTGCTGTAATCCCTTAAAATCGTACCAATAACTATTAGGGACTTAATGTCACTCGTACTCTGTCTGGCTTTGACTTGATTCTCTCTCAGTTTTCCTGAACCCAGGACACAGCTGAGACTGACTGAGCCCATAAAATCTCTAAAGTCTCCACTTTACAGAATCAGCCGTGGAGAGACAGGATGTTCAGAGGCTGTAACAGGAAGACGTGGTGACAATTTCAACCTGAGTCAGCTCCGTGTAGCCGTGTCGAGTTCACCCCTTTTGCCTCTGTGGGGAAAGACGCAAACCGTTGCCAAATAAAGAAAACCAAAGGGAACTTAATGTCTAATTAATAATTTTGATAGAGTGAATTTATTGAATGAAGCCTTCAAACTGTGTCAATTCAAGCTAAAGTCACGGTGTGACAAAATAAGTAGATTGCCCCAGTTGAGAGAGATGGGAGAAAATATCTCACATTTGAAGTCTCCTCAAAATTCCCCCCAGTTAATTTTTCATGGCCACACCTTTTAAGAGACATGTCAGTTTGATTTAATGTTCAGTTGACAGTTATTGGTTTTTGGTGTTTACCTCTTATCACTTCAGAAAACTGGAGTGGCCAATTTACACTCCAGATGCACATAAAGTGGCATCAAAAATTAAGATCCTGACGCCCTGGAAACATTATAAAAGCTTTTTATAATGCTGCCGTGTGTGTAATTGGTTACGCTCTTTGTGTATGTGTGTATGTGTGTGTGTGTTGAAGGTTGGCAGGTGCTTTGAGCTTTATCTGTGTTTAGACTGACATACCCACACATACAGTAGAGGTATTTCTAATGCTCCACTTTCTCCCCTTCTGCACACAAGACCAAGGACCGCTTGAATGATGGAGGTGTCGACTGGATGTTGCTTTTAAACTCCCATTACTGATGGCCAGAGCTCGCCTTTGTTGAGTTTGAATTTTATAATAAGCAAGCGAGCATCAGTAAATGTTCATTGACACATATAGCGCTGCGTTTGATAATGAAAATCTTTAAAAGGCAGCTTACAGTGTAGAAATTGTCTCAAATGGTTCAAAGGATTTCAAGTGTAAGAAAAGCAGATTGATGTTTGCGCCGGGAGCCCCTGAGTAGAACTGGCCCAGGGTCTAATCAGAGACCAACAACACTCCCCTCCCCAGCACCCCCCCCCCCCCTCACTCCACACAGGCATAGGATTTTCTCTAACTATTCAGGGGCTGATAGATGAGCCTCTCTTTGTATTTCACCCGTGCACTTTTTAAATCTGAAAAGCCAATTCATCTTCGGCAAACACAAGAGGAGGAGGGAGCAAAAAGAAAAACTTAAAAACTATTTTTCCACTCCTTGCCAGCACACAAGTGTCATTCACATGCTCCCTAAGCACTTTATCTCTCCTTCATTAATTGTCTCAGCGCCTTGCTCACATCGCGTGCCTTGACTATAACCAAAACTGAGGAGAGAGTAACTGGGCTATTCCTCTCTGTCTCGCTCTCAATATTGATAAGTTCTCCAGAGATAAGGAACGGTCTGCACAGACTGTTTCATTGGGGGAAAGATATCATACAAAAATGGGAAAATGTGTTTGTGTTTCCTGATGGACTGAATTAATCTTTGCTTTTCAGGTACAATGCATTTTAGACATTCAGGCACAGTAGTTTATCTAGGCTTGCTGTCAAATAGAATTCAAACATTTAGTGGGCCAGACAAATAACCGGTGTAATAAATCATCCCTTTTTGTGTAGTGGGACATCAGAGAGGTTTGCTGTGCAGTCAGGCTGTTTGAAGTTTAGGCAGTTTCATTACACACATGTCAACAGCATGTACAAAGTTTAATGGTCCTGCAGTGAACTTGGGGTCAGTATCTTACCAGCTACCACTGGCAAAATGAAAGCCTATTTTTCCAAGAATATTATTTCTCAGCTTGCAATAAAATATATGTCACAGAATTATTCCACAGTATTATTATTTTTTTAAATCCAAACGTGCCCATGTGTTGAGAGAGAAATGGTGTCATCTTTAATTAGCAAAGTCTCACAGTGGATGTGGACACCTTGTTGACACATTCATTCCACATGAGCTATTGCTGATTCCTTTGAATACAATTTACATAATTATACCTCATCCGGTCCTGTGAAGCACATGCTTCAAACACCGCGATGCTCGCAGCAAAACAGAGCGAGCAAAAACAGCCGTATTAACAGTTGTGGTATAAGTGGTGAGGCCGCCTCTTCCATTTGCATTGGATGAGAGATGACGGTTTCGCTGCATTACATGTATGACCCCCCCCCCTACCCCCACCCCCACCTTCCCCGAACCACCACCTGAAACCCCCACCCCCACCCCACCCACAGAAATGCAAAAAGAAAGCGATAACACCTCCTCCTCTTAAGATATAAACACAAAAGGAGAAAATCTCACTTTCTGTGAGATGACCTAAATTTCCACAACGCTTTGCACTTACTGTACATATTAAATTTGATCCGCATCCAATATGCAAAACCCATAGAGAGGCACCTCAGTGCAAAACAAAAATTCTTATTTACATGCATAATATTGCAAAACGAGACTCACCAACGGTGAATCTATAAGCTATGGTAATATTCAAAGTCAAACAACACCCATCTTCCCCGAAGAACAATGATGCATGACAGTCTGAATTGCCAGAATGTACTGTCAGAGGGCTCCTCCAAATCTCCAATCATTGAATTTCCTTCTGAATCTCGTCTTGCTCATCTAATAACTTTGTTTATGTCTGCTAAGGGACACGTCTGCAGAGACACCTTGAACACTGGGATACAGCTCTCAGTCCTAACATAAAGAGAGAAATGAAATATTCAACCGCCTGATTGTCTCCAAACTCCAGAAGAAGAATCAATAAAACATAACATTGGCTTCTTTCTCAGTTTAAGACTTCCGATGGGGTTTGAAACCCCCATGTGACGTTGGAGGCTTTACTCTCGCATATGAAAACACCAGAGTTTTATTTTGATGTTTGAATTCATCAGCGGAGAGCATCTTCAGAACAAAAAGATCTGATGTTGCCTGTGGGAGCTGCGGCCATCTGAGATTCCACAGCCTGTATTTAAAAGTATGTTTTGAAGAATGTGTTTCAACAGCCCATAATAAGCATCCATAATGCCAGTCATATGTGGTCTACTGAACTCATATTTATCCTTATATACCACATATATTTATGTTCTGATCTACTTCTATGATGAGTAAAACTGATTTCAAACACTCTGATGCTGAAAATGATGTTGACTCAAACACCCTCGCTGCAAATATTGTTATATCATCACTTCCATGTAAAGGCTTATACCTCATTCAAGTGTGCCACTTATAACAACACAATGGGGTAATTATGCAGAAGAGGTCAACATATGCAAACACCAACAAAAGAGAAAGGGCACATCCAAATCGGAGCGGACTGTAACCTTGTTAACACGTTGAAAATCCTTTCAGTTCACTTCAACAATAGAAGTATACAAAATATGGAAGCAAACAACTTGTGTGGTTTTGTTAAAATGTTAAGAGCACAAAGATTTGCTTTCATCCAAAATGTGTTAATCAATAGGTCATGTAAAATAAACTATAATGCATCCAGAGAAATATTCTTGATGTTTTTGTTTTTTTAAATAATTTTGTGATAAGACCTAAAATAAAAATAATTACGTAAGTCTCACAGCTCAACAGCCAGCAGCCGGTTAGTTTGACACAACGACCGGAAACCAGAAATCAACTAGCCTGATTCTGCCAAAAGGTGACAGTTTTCACCTATCGACCCATATAAACCCGTTGCCTTACTACATATGACTTGTTTATTAAATATAAAAGGTAAAAAAAAAAGTTCTAATTCAAAATTTTGCCAGTAGATATTCATGTAACCTCTCATAAGACCTCTTATTTCTACTCTTCGGGCTTCGTCCATGTAGGACAAGAAAAATGTAACACATTCGTTACTTAGCTTTAGAGATGCTATTATGAGCAGTATTTTAGACAGAGTGAAAGAAGCTCTTTTCAGACTTTGTTTTGTTAGGCAATCACTTATAGTGGTAACTTCATACACTGGAAATGTAGAGCGCATACACACATTTCCCCAAATGTCAAAGTGTTGTTGTTTTTTTAAATTCCATAACGCATTGGATTTGAGTCATGATGTAAAGTAGGTATCTTGCAATTTAAATAGTGTCATTTTATAATGTATCCATGTGTCACACTACATGTGTGTAGGTACAGCACATGGGAACAATGTGTGGAACAAGGGACTCAGGTGTGTGTGTGTGGGGGGGGGTGTGTTACATCACCTTTATTAACTGGCAGGTGACTGATTTCATCTGGTAATGTCCTTTGCTGAATGCCTCCTTGCCCATTCTACTGTGCAATTTGCACCCCTGCAGGGTAAGTAAGTCAACTGGGGTCATTTTCAAATAAATTACAGGAGATTATCACACAAAGAATTACACTCTACTACAAGTCATTCTGAGTAAAAAGCACATTTGTTTGAATTATACCGTAATAATGACCTCACTTTTCACATATCCATGTGCTAATAGCCCCTACTGATGTGTCAGATGGACCACTTAAACTGAAATTCAATCTAAATGTCGCATTATAATGCCAGGTTGAGCATGCTGGGCAGAATAACTTGTGAAACATGAAAGAGGTAGAGGAACATACAGGCAGTCTGGCTTCTCAAAGACATTAAATATTAAGTTCTTTAAGGCAAGCGATCTCCCACAAGGGCAATGTTCAGCTGAGCTGCGTTCCACCACACTGTAATTTGCCTCTGATTTCTAATCTTTGTAAAAGAATGCAAAGCAAAGTCCCTTCCACAAAGGCAGACTATCGTGCTATTTCTTAAGGCACATTATGGACCAGAGTGATTAGAGAACTAAAAATGTGAAGGCATCTGAATCTGAATGCATTTACAATCCCATTAAATATGGAATTGTGTCTGTGGGCCAACAATAAATTTGAAATATCTCTCCCTGCCAGATTTTTTTAAAATACATTTTCTGTTTGTCGCCTGCTTCCATCACTCTCTCACTGACTCCATTTGAGGATGTGAATAATTTCTAACTTTCATGGAAATAGCTGCACTCCATGCAATTATAGAACATTAATTGTGAAAATTCTATCATGATTTTCCATCAGCAAGAGGGAAATATTTTATTGCTAATGATTCTGACAGTTGGTTGCTGTCACAAAGAATCAAAACAGTCATAGGAAATGCTATGAAGATGTAAAATGAAATACTGATATAAAACATTTCTTAGATTCAGAGCTTGGAATGCAATATTTTACTTTTGAGTGGAAGCGACCTTAAGCTCATGTCTTAGAATATTTTCTTTCCTTAACTATTAAATTCTGCTCTCTCTGTTATCGTTTCTGACAGTGGAGCACTGCTTCTTCTAAACAGAAAGCCACGCAGTTTGAATCCCTGACAGCTCATAATGAGCAGAAAATCACTGAGAAAACCTGTTCTTGCCACGTGAGGCGGGATATGGACCCAAATGCAGGACACCAAAAGCGAATCTTTCATCCATCATTTAATAACAAACTCAAAAATTGTCCCGACAGACAAGAATTACAAAATCCGAAATTACCAACAGGGACCAAACTAGAGAAAACGAAACCGCAACGAGCTCTCATCCAAACTGGCTTAAAAAGCCTTATCATGACAACACCACGATGTTCAGGTGTGAAACTTGTTTACTGGTGTGTGGATGTGTATCAGGTGTGGAGCCGTGGCTCCACCCACAAGCCTGGCCCATCTCCCTGCCCCACACCAGCACTGCCACGCCGAACAGTGACAGTTCTACCATTTATACATGATTTGTAAATGAAGCAATATTAAACTGAGGAATCTCCACGTGACAATCAAAGGGTCCATCTGTTAAATAACCTTTCATGGTGACAAACAACAGTTTACTTAATATAAATTCACACTTCTTCCAGGTCCTAATTTAAAGTGATGCTGTCTTGTAACATGATAATCAATCTATCACCACAGCCACATGACCTGGTTTAATGTAATCCAAAGAGAATCGCCCACACTGAATCTCTGAACGATCACCTTTGTTCTCATTAGAGAAAAAACCCTATATAATGTGTGGGTTTAAAGTGAGCCTAGAGAAGATTTCTTTTTTATATATCAAACTGTTTAATGAATAGTCATTTGTTTGCTGTGTTAGAAGCATATTTTTCATCCACCTCGAAACTAGGATTCCATCAATTGAACAATGTGTCTTAACATGATGTGACCTTGTATAATATTATCAGAAATGTAAAGAATACCTTCCTTTGCCATTGTCGATTTCGCAAGGTAGCTTCAGTATAAGCTGTCAAACTCATACATAAACAGGGATGCATGAATGGCATAGGTTTTTTTTTTTAACTAAGTATATTGTGACAAGCTGCGGAAACAATATTAATGTAAAATATTATACAAAATTCATATAATTAATTTGTCAAGGAAAGCCTGTCTACTTACACATGCAGTGTTTACAATATTTACCTTCGTTTGAGCCCTGCTCATCTCGGTGATAACGTTTTAATTGGGTGCTTTTAGAGTCATGAATGTATGCAGATAATAAATGATACATCTGATATCTCTGCTTTGGTTTCCAGCAATACTTGACTGAAAATATGCTCTTTAGTTGCTTAATGCACCACCATGGTCATCAGCTTTTTGCTAACTGTGTTGGCCGTGTTGTTTTCTTTCCTTAGCAGCTCCCTGCAGCTGCTGGAAACAACACTTGCGACAGTATTGTGGGATTGGATCAATACAACTGCAGACCAGAGAGCCAAAAGAACTAAAACATGTTAAAATGCTCCATAAAGCTGATGGAACTGGAGAATAAAGCAGTAATTGTCTTTTTGGTGTGTTACCGCTAACAAGACTTTCATTATTATTTGATTCTTTGTTTCTATGACAGAATTGATCAGCATAGCTTTCATTGTTTCTAGAGTTTTCACAAAATCCCCCAGAGTATGCAGTTAACGCCACCATTTTTATTAATTCGTCCCCAATGGAGCTCCTCTAAATTTAGCCTCCTATGACAGCACAAGTTAAACAGAACATCAAGCATCTGCAGGAGAAATGTATGAATTAAGACGTTCACTGAAGCTGGTGACAGCTAAAAAAAAAATGTTTTTACCTTAGATTTAATTTATTATACACTGGACACTTAAATATACCTAGTCTTCCCGAGCATTGGGAGAAATTAATGTGAAAATGAGACAGAGAGGAATGAATCACACATTTCTCAATTAATCCATCTTGCTGCATTCCAGCTTTGAGAAATCTTTGTATTCATTTCAACATAAACTAGGTAGGAATATATGTAAAACCCACACTGCAAACAAATTACAGCCTCATTGTGAAGCTAATTAGATGATAGGAAAAATCAGAAACCATTATTTAAAATTAAATCTATTTTAGTATGTAATTGAAAGATAACTACCATTATTTGCTCATGTAACTGACCTCTGCTTTCAGAAATGCAGTAAACATCTTTCATTGTTTTTGTTTTTTTTAATTAGTTCTATTTTACAGACTGTAAAAAACATCATACCCCACTTGGTTACTGCAGCCTTTTACCTCTCCATATGTCTCTGCAGGCTTCTCAGAATGTTTCAGATATTGTTATTGTTGGCATTATTGTTTCAGATGATTGTTTGTGCTTCAACCATAGCATGCTGTGGACTCTATGGCTGACTAATGAATTGAGCAAAATGCACACCAGCTGTCGTAATGAAGATTTTCTTTAGATGCACAAGAGACGGAAAAGTTAACAGCAGTCACAAACTAAGCAGAAGCCCCCCAAAACAACTGATTGTTATCCACAATTTGGGTAGCAGAGCAGCCATATTCTCAGCAATCTTTTGTCGCATCCACATTAGCAGAACAAAGGAGTGCAACAAAACATAATTAGGATAAAAAAAAGAAAATCCGCCCCATTAAACTAACAAGCTCCAGTAGAGGTTGGACGGAGCATATTAAAAGAAAAAATAGACTTTCACACACATTAGATGGAAACACAAGCAGAATAGTGAATATTCAAGATTTCTTTTATGCATCCCTGTTTAAATTCAGTTTACGATGACACCTTTCAAATAAGCTGATTCCCAGCTGATTTCCAGTATGGTCAAGGTATGTCTGTGTCAATGCTGGTAAATACGACCAAACAGGAGTATGCCACCACACAAAGAGAGGCAAAAGATTGGGTGGCATGTTTTAGTGCCATACTCGAGCAATAAAGAACATATGCAGACAGAATATTGGAGTATAAAGACACAATGCTGATGCTGCTACACATAACCTTTTCTTCCGTGCTCGGGAAGATTTACACAAGATTTCGGATCGGCAGCCTGGATCTGCTCCCTCTCAGCTACACGAGTATCACTTGGATCAGCCTCTGAAGTGCGGGGACAAGACCTGGTGGGACGCCCTTGTCTAATTCAACCCGCACTGGGTGAGGCTGCGAGCAGGACAGTATTCTCTTAAACATCGCTTTATGTTATAGCAGTACAATTTCAATTCACCGTAATTTCAGAGCCATTCTTGCATTAAAAACTGTTCACGTGTGGTTATATGTAGCAGCTCTAATTACAGAATACACCACTGCCAAAGTAAATAGCACATCCTTTTAATGTTGCACCAAATGTTAGTTTAAGCAAATGAAATTTGAATTTCAAAACTGCTAGAATTTGTTTCAGAGCGGTTGCTTTCCAAAACAGTCCGCGCATCAGAGAGGAGTGCAGCCTAGCACAGTTCCCATTTGGTGAGAGGTGGGGTATACCCTGGCCAGGTCGCCAATTCATCATGGTGTTGACATGCTGGAAGGTGCTTACAATCACATCATGGCAATTTAGAGTCACAAAAACCTCTATGTTGTATGTTTTTGGCAGGTGGACCCAGACAGACCCACACAGACAGGAGAGGACTCAGGTGTGGATTCAAACCCAGAACCCTCTTGGCGAACCAAAATATCGCATCACTGTTCCACACCAGGATACATGGTTCCAATTAACCAGGAGAGAGAAGCAAAAAGTGAGATCTGATGTCTGGGTGGGAAAGAAAAAGAGACCCTTGATCTCAAATAGGATAAAACGTTGCCACGGAGACTGTTGGAAGCATTATTCATTTTATGTTGTTACATGCTTGTTACAAAGTGAGATGATACAATATTGATTACATTTTATACATAGAAGAAGAAATTAATATATATGGTGTGACTTATTGATCATCACTTTGCCCTCAGAGAGGCGGTTCAGTGTGTGTCCAGATAACGAAGCTGTTCTGAAATGAGATGCACCCTGAATAAAACCTCAATCAAGTACTCCAAAAAAAAATTATTGAGCTGGCCTTGAGAGTTTTTGCACACACACACCCACACCTACGTACACGCAGACTGAAAAACTTAGGTGCACATTTACAGAGCAATTTAAAATTTGTCTGCTATGGTAATGACACAAAGGAAAATGCTGTAAACTGCAGTGCAAATGGGAGAAGAAATATATGATTACAGCATGAACAATGTCATGAAAATGAATGGTAAATTTGAAAGTAAATGGTGGAGCATTATGGGAAGGTGAGAGGAAAGTGTTGGAAATAAAAAAAAAATTGTAATAATTACTAAGGCAACTGCCATCGCGTCTATTATGGTACCTCCAGAGAAGTCATATAATGTCATCCTATTTAAGGTTTAACCTCCTGTCAAGTTTGTTTCTGGTTATATTGTTTTGTGTACACAGTCAAAAATGTCTATAGAATATAAATCCACAACAATACATACATGATCATATAAATCTGTGTCATTTATTTCAGCTCAAGTTGTGGTAATCATTACAGGTTCTGAATTTGTTTTGCTATTTCTGGCCTCACTGACCTGAGCTCATATCTTTTGGCGGTTATGATGCCACAGACCGAACTGTGAGCAAGTTCTCAAAAATCTTTATGTACCAGAGTTACAAGAAAGCATGTGGTTAAAATTATATCGGGGACGGGTTCCTGGGGAGTTGCCATGGAATATAAAAAAGGACATTTCTAATGACCGATCATTTTGACAGGGAACAGCAAGTGTGTGCACGAGGTCAATAAAAGAATAAACAACCCTGTGACAAATAGATGAAAATTTACTCCATTTTTTTTTTGGAGAAAACTTTTTAAATTGGCCCGATTGGATAGAAGCACAACCCAAAACTAAATAAAAAAATAAATAAATCTCTGTCTTCAGGTGCCATGCTTGACCAAAACTTTGAATATTGTTTGAGAGAAAACTTTTTAATTGGTCACATGTGACACAATAAATGGTGAATAGTGGGTAAAGTCAACCTACAGGTTCTCCAAAGCAAAGGGACATGACATAAAGGAGCCCTAAAAGTGTGCCTCTCATTGCTGGTCTCTTCGTTTCGCTAGTTTTTTTTTTTACATTTTGAGGATTAATCCATTTAATGATTGTGGTTCTGGTATTATTCTGCTATGATGAAGGTTATGGTCTGTCCACACAAACACATATGGTGTTTTTCTAGTATGATAGTCATCACTGTCTCTGGACTCAAGTCATCCAGCTCTGCCTTTACGTGTCACAGCATTAGAAAACAGCATTCCTTTATCCTTGTCTAAATACTTTAGTGGTCTTTTCTTTCACTTCTTATTTTATGTTGTTGCTACGAGTGATAGTTTTGTAGTTTGGGGGCTTCTGTGGCTCAGCAGATGGTGCAGTCATCCAGTCGGTGGGAGGGTGGTGGTCGGATCCATGAACTCTGCCAGCTATACCCTTGATGGGTACCCAGGTGGTGCCTTGTTGTGGGTGAATAGGTGAATGCTGGATTGTGTAAAGTGCTTTGTGTGTTCAGTTAGATTACACAGATGCCATCTAAAGATAACACAGCTACCATTTTTCATTATTTAATTTCCACAGAATACAGGATAAGCATTGTGGATTCATGTCCAGTTGACAAATTGCAAACATGCAGTAATTAATGGAGAGAATGGTGATCAACATTGTGCTATAAGTATACAAGAGTATGATAATGAACTGCATATTTATTGAGAGTAGTATGTTGGAGGTTTATAATACGATGAAAACTATTAAACAGAACCTAATTTGCGGGAAAAGCTGCGACCAGATAATTACTGAGAATAAAAAGTTTTACAGTGTACCTATGCTCATCCTCAGACGCGTTTAATAGACAATAAAGTAAACATCAAAAGAAGCAGAAATAGCCTTTTGCAAAATTAAGTGGCTGCAATAAGACGATAAACAGTGCAGGAACTATCTTCAAGCAATGCCCTACCTATCTTTCTTTCCTTTTTCAATTTTGTAACTTCCTTCAGTGTACACTCTTAAAAGAGGCTTATGGCTCTTTTTTTTTTTTTTTTTTTTTCATAAGGCTGTATTTTTAATTCTAAAGCAAGGGATTGGTCACACTTCGTCTCATTAGCATGAGGAGCTGTATAAACCCCGCCACTGCAGAATTTTGAGCTGTGTTGAAGGCGAGGCAACAAGCGTGTCTGACTGGCTGCGCGCAAGGAGTGAGTAACTTTCACTTCCAGCCAGTTCAGTTCATTAAAGCGGGAGTTGAATGGAGAGCTCAGTCCGGAGGTGAACTGGTCTCATCCCTTCAGTTCACAATGAGGCTGCTTACCGAGGGAAAAATTATTCCGAAGATGATACGGGGCAAATGTATAATTTATTGGCACCGGTGGATTTTTATATTCTCAATCCATCAATTTTTATTTACCTCTCTGGCTCTGTCCGAGGGAAATACTATTCGATACCAGACCAATGAGGAAGGCGCACCAGGTACAATCATCGGAAACCTTGCCAAGGACATGTCCTTGAGTCAGCCTCATTCTTCCAGGACCAATTTCAGGATGATGAAACAATTCAATGATTCATTCATCAAGGTGAGAGAAAGCGATGGAGAACTCAGTGTGGGGGAAAGAATCGACAGGGAAAGACTCTGCAGACACACTCCACAGTGTCTCGTTACTTTTGACGTGGTTAATTTCTCCAAAGACCGCTACAAATTGATCCACGTGGAGGTGGAAATAAAGGACATCAATGACAATTCTCCGGAGTTTCCGAACAAGGAATCTATAGTGGAGATCTCAGAGAATGCAGCGGTGGCGTCCCGGATCCCTTTAGACCCGGCTGTGGATGCTGATGTCGGGTCAAACTACATCCAAAGCTATCAAATTTCTGTCAACAGTCATTTCACCATTGATGTGCTCCTGCGCGCAGATGGGGTTAAATATGCGGAATTGGTGCTAATGAAAGAGCTAGACAGGGAGACTCAGTCATCCTATATTGTCAATCTGGTCGCCACAGATGGAGGAAGCCCGCACAGATCGGGGTCAACGAAGATAACTATAAAAGTGACCGACTTCAATGACAACAGTCCCGTTTTTGACCAGAATAGTTTCTCTGTCACTTTGCCAGAGGACGCGCAGGTTGGCACAGCCATCCTCGACTTGAACGCAGTTGATGCTGATGAGGGGCTGAACGGAGAGGTCGTCTACGGATTCGGAAAACAGGTTTCCCAAGAGATAAGAGAACTTTTCCGAGTGGATAATAAATCGGGTCGCCTGACTCTCAGGAGTCCGGTAGATTTCGAGGACAAAAGGACCTATGAGGTAGACGTGCAGGCGACAGATCTGGGACCGAATCCGACCCCCTCCGTGTGCAAAATCATCATTCACGTCACAGATGTTAATGATAATGCCCCAGAAATCAGCATCACCCCGATGACCTCCATCACCACCGGCATCGCGCACATCAGCGAGGCGGCGGAGAAGGACAGTCTGGTGGCGCTGATCAGCACCTTGGACAGGGACTCGGGTGTGAACAGCCAGGTCCACTGCACATTGTACGGACACGACCACTTTAAACTCCGACAGGCGTACGAGGACAGCTACATGATAGTTACAGCTGCGCCTCTAGACAGGGAGAGGATTAGTGAGTACAACTTGACGGTCATGGCTGAGGATTTTGGGTCACCGCCTCTCAGAAAGATCACCCAGTACACCATTAGACTCAGCGATGAGAATGACAACGCCCCTCACTTTAATAAAGCTGTCACTGAAGTTTCAGTGGTGGAGAATAACCCTCCTGGGTCCTATATCACCACAGTGGAGGCCAGCGACGCAGATCAAGGCAATAATGGCAAAATCACCTATAGACTCGTGGACAGCCTTATCATGGGGTCTCCATTAAACACCTTTGTGTCCCTTAATTCAGTGTCTGGCTCCATATATGCACTTAGAAGTTTTAATTATGAAGTAATGAAGCAGTTGGACGTGCACATCCAAGCAAGTGATGGGGGGTCACCGCAGCTGCAGAGCACAGCTGTCATCAGGCTGAAAATCGTTGATCAGAATGACAACCAACCGTCTATCATCGAGCCGCCGCTCTACAGAGGATCTGCTGAGGTTTTTCTGCCCAAAGATGCACCTGCAGGTTACGTGATAACCCACATTAAGGCCACGGATGCTGATGAAGGCATAAATGCAAAACTGTCCTACAAAATCACAGAGGGCGGTCACCTGGGCTTCTCCATCAACAGAGACACAGGGAAGATGCACGTGAGCAGACAGCTGATGTATGATGTCACGGACAATGTCAAAGTCACAGTGTCAGTAAGTGACGGTGGATCCCCCGCGCTTACCTCCACAGCCATTATACACTTGAGTTTTATAGAAGGAAGTCTACCCAGTATGCCGTCTTTGGCTCAAAATGGCAGTGAGGAGCTCTTTGAATGGGACATGTCCATTGCCATCATAATTGTCCTGGCAGGGAGCTGCTCTCTTCTCCTGCTGGCTATCATTCTCATCACAACCATTTGCAACCGCAGGAAAAAAGAGACAAGGGAGGGGGGGTATGATGAAAAAGAGGACATACCAAATGTGGAAAAAGTGGAAAGTGGTCATATTGATTCATTGATTGCCAACCACAAAGGCAAAGTGTTTGATGCCCATCCATTTCCAGAGAAACCTGCATTGGCCAGCAGCACCACAACAGAGACAGGCTGTGAGGATGGCAGACAGACAACAGGCATATTTGAGCCAAACAGCAGAGCGATGGAGGGTAAATTAAAGGCAAGTGATTTTTTTATTCTTTTTATTTTTTTTACCAGGGATGAAAGTTTTTGCCACAATGAATTTATTGTCTCTCGTGCCTTGACTTCTAATCTATATTGAATGTGTTTGTGTCCTTGCAGGGTTATTCGACGCTGCCAGGATACGGGAAAGAAACAGTCAGACCAATAACGATATGGAAGGGTAATTCATTCACAACGATCTCAGCCAGAGAGCCTCACATCAGCGGCAAGGACAGTGGAAAGGGGGACAGTGACTTCAATGACAGTGATTCTGACATAAGTGGAGATGTGCACAAAAAAGAGTCACCACCAACCAACAGTGAGTGTCTCAAAAATAATTATTAGATAGACATCCTGAGGGAAAAGGAGTCACATTAGAGGATGTGAAGGTGAAAACCATCTGTGATGTGTCTCATAATACAGTGTATGCATTAATCTAATATGTGTGCCATACGGTCTGTGCCTGGGGACAAATATGTAATTTCTAATACACTGGACAGATTATGATGAATAAAATCAAACCAAATTGCATCTATGTGGCCCATTTTAAATCTTCATTCTGTTCAAAGTACTTAAAAGCAGCCGATGAAGCGAAATAAGTGAAAAGTTCCATAAAGACTATTGGACACCATTTAGTGACTGAAACAACAACAAGAACAGATAAGATGATAAAAAGATGAATATTAAATAGTGACACAATCAAAAAAAAAAACTAGAAGAACAATGATAGAATTATAAAATACTACACAGAATAATACGCAATATTATAAATTATGATAAATAAATGTCTAAATGAAAACCACAAACAGTACGATGATGAAACACTATGTAAAAGCTGTTTTTCAGCTCACATGTAAAAGTCTAAATGTCTTCCTGATCACCTGCGCTTCACTCTCAGCATCAAACGCAGTCAACCTGGTGAGCCAGCAAATGTATTGGTCTTTCATCCTGACAGCACTGCTGCTTTCCCACAGGTCTCTGGGCATGTACGAGTGAGTGCAAAGTGTTGGGACACTCCGACCGCTGCTGGAGCCCATCGGCTACAAGGCCTAACACAAGCATGGCCTGTGCACCGCACCTGACCACTTTCTCCAAGACAGCTTCACTTCCTCGGGACACCAGGAAAGACAACTATTACCCAGCTCACGCGCCCAAAACCAACGCTCTGCAAAGTGTGTATGAACAAGTTCAGCACCAGGAGTTTGATTATATTCTTGTCGGACCACCAACACCAGCCAGAATACAAGAAACGGATGAGCTATCCATTCCAGAGTACACAAACTCCTAAAGACTTCAAAACCATCAGAAGCACTTGTGTCTATAAAACTGTACAGTACTTTGATCCTATGTTGAATCATTGCTGTGTTTTGTAGTATGTCGTGTCTTTTGGCTCATATAAGACTGTTCATGTATCATGTGTAATATGCAAGATTTTGTATATTAATATTATATTTTTCATAATAATTTGGTGTAAAGAATTTTATTACACATTTTCAAGAGCATGTGTTACTATTTAAGGGGCATGACCTGTGGACATTGAGGCTGAGAGGAAACTTTCTGCTGTGGAAAAAAAATCTATATGGAAGATGACCGTTTGTGGTAGATTTTTGTCACATTGTTACACAAATAAATGGTTAAAAGCTAAATTGATTTTCTGTTCAGCAACAGTTAAAAAAAATTGTGTGGGCATAGGAAGAGTTCTTATTCCTACAAAAAAAACAACAAAAAAACAACCCAGAATAACCCCGATTATCCAACTGAAAACATTTAATTTGACCTAAAGGCTTAAAAGCTGCAAATAAATAAAAAGTGATCCTTGAGAGATCACAGCTGAATTGATAGCAAGCATAAGCCAGTGTCATGTTCTTTTATAGCACACAATTTAGTTTACTGCACCGCCTCAATTTGCATGCAAATAATGCATTGCTGATCAAATGTTCTCACAATTACAGATTTTTTTTCAAAGGTCAAATAATCCCTTCACCTTTTCTGATTGCCTTCCTGCTTACCAATTAACCATAATATGTGGTTCAATCTGTTTCCAAGCAACAGCAGTGAAGCATATCAGAAATTTTTTTTTCCTTCTTATTTTTCTTCCCTTTTAAGTACAATGATGAGTGAGTAACCCGAAGCTTTAAGCTAACTTTCTGCTGTTGTTGAATCAAGAAAATCTTAATTAGACCAGAGGTATGCTTGCATGTGTAAATGATTGTGTGTGGTCTTGCAAGTCAGTACTGTGTGAGCATATCGTAAGCAAACAGTTCACTCCCACTGACACCTAACAAAGAACAGTATTAAATCTGCAGTATTCATACATAATTAATTGCATGTAATTGACATCTTACTATAAAAGGCAGGTGATTAAATGAAAGACATAAATATATGCTCTGAAGGCATAGTTGACCTAAATGCAATATGTTTCCCCCTCTAAATCTACCTGGAAGTTCACATTAGAGTCTTTAAGCCAACCACCTCATCACTGTCTACAACAGCAGCTCACAACTGCTTCAAATGTCTTGTTTTCATTTAGTACCACAGGATGGCCACCTTGCTTTAGGCAACCTGGACCTACAAGTAACATTAAGATGAAGAATTTGGCTTAAATAATTTATACCAACTGCGCGTCATTGACACCGAAATGTCAAAAAGGCTCCTGGGGTATAACCTGATTCTCCACAGAGAGGCATGCAGTATTAGCTGAGGAATAATAGAGGACATCATGAAAGAGACGGAGGAAAGAGTCCAAAATACCACTCATGGATCACTCTGTATTGAGCGCTGCACCTCTGTGGTAAGACAGCCTTATAAGCGTTTGATTAGATGTATATATAACGACATCCATAATGTAGAATCAATATCTTTCCTTTATGCCTTTTCTTTCACCATATGTTCTGAACTGTGTGAAGGAACAATGCAGGCCAACCTCTTCCGCAGTCAGTCGTCTCCTGAGATTTGGAGCTGTGGCTCTTGTTGTTGCTGCAGTGGTAATGTTGTGTGCATCTATGGCTGCTCTGTACCTGTGGAAAATCAGCGATAAAAATGTAAGTGTCAACTGAGGATTATGCTGTAGTTATTGGAGTGCCCCTTCAATAACAGATAACTCGAGCAAAGGCAAGAAGAAGGCCTGAGGAGGATTTTTTTGGTGGGAAACAGAACGGGAGTGTAAAAATCGTCCTATAATTAAAACTCTTAATTATAGGCATAATTGTACTTTCTTGAGACCGCCACTAGCAATATTCATAGCAACAACTGAGATTCTTTTTTCAATAATCACAATCAAGATTCATACTGTTAAATTGCATCTTTAATTCTATCTCCAACACATACAAACTATTACATATAAATTGCTTCGCATTTGAAAGCTTATTTGTGCCTTATTAAGCTCAACTGTGGGGCAAATATTACTCTCAAGGTCTGCAAAACAATCTCCTGTGGTGCTTTGCTCTTCACTCAGTGTGCTTAAACTACACAAGATTTCTATGAGAGACGCAACATCAACAATTACTATGCAGCGGAAGACTGTTTTCCTCACTTCTATTGAGCTTGCAACAGTGTGATTTACATAACTTGACTAATCAGTCATTCTAACATTTTGCTGCCAGGTTTATAATGTTCGTTACCGTATGAACATCAATGGGGAGGTGAGAGAGGGTTCTGTGGAAATTGATTCTGACAACAACCTGGAGCGATTTAAAACTGGGAGTGGAACTGAAGAAGCTGTGCAGATTCATGACTTTCAAATTGTGAGTGAGTTTGTCCTTGTTCTCTCTTCCTGAGGTAGTTCAGCTGAGACTTTCTGTGTGCTTAGCAAAGTAGCAAAGCTGTGAGTGTAAACATGGCATCTCTGTGATTTGGTGCAGGGAATAACTGGAATCCGCTTCTTTGGAGGAGACAAGTGCTACATAAAATCCCAAATCAAAGCCAACCTTCCCCACATGGGAGCTCACAACAAAGAGTTGCTGATGTTTGACCTGGTATATTCACACTTTTTGATTCAGAACATTGAGCGTTGCGGAAAGAAATTGCAAAAAGGTTCCTCTGCTTGCTATAAACACCATAATTTGTTTTTCCATTTTGGTAATTCAATGAAATTATCTGTTTTGTCCTCACCAGACTCATCAAGTCATTCCAGTGAGGTTTGATGAAGACTCCCTCATATGGGTCTCTGTGGATCAGCCACTAAAAGACACCAGCTTTCTAAGCAACAAAATCCTGGATCTTTGTGGAAATCTTCCCATTTACTGGCTCCAACCTCTTCATCACCATAAAGATTTCACTCTTCTGCCTCCTGCCAGTCAGTTTTCAATAAGACAATCCCATAACACCCACAGCTGGCCTGCTATCACTTTTCTTTTTCTAATTATTATTATTTCATAGTTTATTCTGAGAAATTGTAGAAATAGCTGAAACATACAATCCATTTAGATTCATACACCAAAAAAAAAAAAAAAACCTCTCTGGTCTTGTATCAAGAGACAATGATCTTGAAATATGCAAAAGCGCTTGAAATCACTGCTGCTAATTTAATAATTCAGGACATCTGGGACAGCGCTGACGATGTAGGATTTAGCACTGAGGACATGTAAGGCATCTTGTGGATGTTGACCCAATACTCTTGCCTCTCGTGGCTGCTGTAACAGATGGGGAGAGGAGAAAGAGAGACGTACAGCAATCCAATCGGCAGTTTAACACGGAGGAGACTGAGGCAGCTGCCGGGGACAGGGAGCCGCTGATTCACGCAGCAGATGACACCTCCAGCATTATGGAGGAAGACGAGGGGCTGCGGTCTGCGGAGGGGTCAGCGTACAATCCTGAGAATCCCTATCATGTGAGTAGTAACGTCATCAGCAATGCTGTTTATAATAATTAAGCCTCCAGAGATGGTGAACGTTTGATTAACTGTCAAGAGACATATACCGAACCCTGAAGCAACCCTCAAAGTAACATTATGAATTGAAGTTTCTCTGTTTGTCAACACTTTTACAGATGACTTCATAACACCATCCTCAAGATACCAGCCTTGTTAAAAATGTATCCTACACAGAAATAGCAGTACATTGTGTGGAAATGTGTTATCCTGGATTTAGTCCACCTGTCAGCTCTGGGCATATACTGCTCCTACTGCTGAGTGGGTGTCATATTAGCTGCTATTATAACAGGTCACAGGGGTAACAACCGCCATTCCAAGTTGATGAACTTGTGAACTAAAGTGAAGATTCCCATCGGTTATAAAAATTCACGTTGCCTGAGAGAACTGTGGGCATGTGTGCCCGCCTATGAGAGGTTTATGAAAACATCTTAATTGCAAATGAGTGTAAATTTAGATCCATATTATAATATTAACATTATTTCAATACTGCAGCGCAGCAGAGGGGCTGGAGAGCGAGGCACCGTGACCTTTGACACCATGTTAGACCACCGGGGAATCTGCTGTGCAGCGTGCGAACGCAGCTACACTCACTGCCAGAGAATATGCCAACCCCTGCAAGGCTACTGGCCTTGGCCCTACAACTACAGAGGATGCCAGGTAGCTTGTCGGGTCATTATGCCCTGTCGCTGGTGGGTGGCACGCATTTTAGGAATTGCATAAGAAAATTCATCTTTGTCTTTTCAATAGAATCAAAAGATTTCTGTATTTTATTTTACATGCAGTTCTTTTTTTTTTTCTTATGATACCATAGCGGTATTTGCTAGAATAAATCCAGATCATGATGAAACATCTGATCTACAAACTATGATGAATCCAAAGATAATATCTTATTTTCAAACATATGTTTTGATTTGTATGCAGACGCTACTTCTTCTAAAAAAAACTGTAAAACCGTAAGGCGTACATGTTATATTTCTATTGGCAGTAACAGCCCAATAAATGAGCACAGTATTGCATCATCTCACTTGAAGGCTTCACACACTATGTTGAATATAAAATATGGGATTGAATCCAAAGGATCTGAAAATCATGTACCTGTTCTAATTGAGCAGGTTTGAATAAATTGTAAACATTCTATATGCTGGCTTTGATGTATATATTTTTTATGTGTCACATCTTGTTTCCATGGTTCCACTGGGCGAGCTCTTGATAAAATTAAAGTGACAGCAGCAGTTGCCATAACTTCCATTCACAGCTCAGACTCAGTTTGAGGGCAATGCAATTTGTGCACACTGACGTATGCATTGATGTGAACTAATGTGAGTTAGGTGTCATAGCAATGATGGAAAATATTTCCACCGAGGTGATTTTTATTATTTAATATATAAATGCATGTTATCTTATATAGAAAGAGAGGAATGCGGATGATACATCACAAAATAAGGTGATCACACAGCTTTCACACAGCTGTCATCTCAGCTTTAGGTCTGGGCTATTCTGACTATCTCAAAATCAAAAGAAATCAGATTACTATCTGAAAAACCATATGCCAACTTCCTAAATAATTGAAAGGAATCATGTTGCGATCAAGACGATTTCACAGAGGGTGATCCAGACACGTCAAATTACAACAGATGTGAAATTACAGCATATCTGCTACTGAAGCCATATTTGAAACTCTGAAGCAGTGCAAGAAAACAACACAAAGAGATGCTTGTCTCTTTGCTTGGAGATCTTTCCTGGTTTCCATGGGGGTGGAGGTGCTTATCACATCTGCAGTGCTGATAAGACGGCCTCTGTGCTTCCGTAGGCGATATAATATTAATCCCTCTCCCACGTCTGCAGATGCACTTAAAGGAAGGTGACAAGCATGACATATCCAGGACCTCCTGATGGCTTGTGCTCTGGAGTGCAGCCGCTAAAAGAGCCCCAAGTACCCTCAAGTGATGTAAATTTGCAGGGGGAGTCCAATTTCCATCACAGCACTGTCACTGCCATGGTCATTAAACTAAATCATCCCGCTGTGTGTCACACAGCTCCCATTTTAAAGTCCCCTCAATAATGGAGTTATACTTGGACTGCAGATTGCAGCACAACAGTGAAAGTCAGCAGCTGTAAGAGTATCATGCACAATATTTCATCTTTAAAAATCACAGGCTATGATGCAAGAGTTGAAATTATTAATTAATTCCAAGGCTGTTAGCACCTTAGTTAAACCAGCTGTGGTTCAACACGGCTCCGCATAACCTCTAAAGTTAGGAGCTGCAGCTGAATTGTAAATATGATGTTACGTGCCGGTTGCTGGTGGCAGATTCCTTGGGTTTCACTCGGAATATGTTGATACAGCAGCACAAGACGGAGAGCTTTAAGCTAGACAAAAGATGAAAAACACAAAGCAAAAAAGACAAAAACACATCACCACAAGCAACAACTCAAAATGGTATTTAAACAGAGAAAAAATACATGGCTCAGAACAACAACAGTTTTGTTATCCCGAGGCTCTGTTTCTAAAAAACTTGTTTCCTATTGCCATTCCTCTCCTGAGAAGAGAAATGCAACCCCATTGAGTAGAAAAGACGAATGTGTTGGAGAGCATATTCAGCGTGTGAGACAGTGGTGCCTTTTTGTTTGTCTCCCCTCTGGAGCCAAGCTTACCCTGGGAGCCCGGCAGGCCAGGGAATAAACAGAGCTTTGTGAGCACTGACCCACTGTGCCCAGCAGCCAGACTGCAAACTGCCATTCCTGAGCTAATAGGAAACCACAGAAAACGAGTCTGCAGCAGCCAACGGTGGGGGAGCTTTTCTAACATCCACCTGTGCTTTCATCATCACCCATCAAAATAAGCACAGCCAGACGCAGCATTCCGGCAACCAAAAAAAATCAAAAACTTTTCCATCAGCATCTCCCTGGCACCAACACCCACAATACATTTGGGAAACCGTAGCTGCTTAATTTATTTTGTGGCATGTATTTGTGTTAATCAAGCTAATACTCTCACTAGAGTGCCGTATGAAAACATCAATGGCTTGTCATAAATTTGCCTGCTGTTGCCCAAGAGTCATCAGAAGTGTGAAGTGAACCACTCTGGTAAACACGTCCTACATTTGATTACATGTTTTCCATTATATCCAGACATGAATGAAATGAACAGGAGTGACATTCCATTTTGCACCTTAACCAGAACACAGAAATCCTTTTAGGCTGGTTCATTATGTTTTTCCGCCAGACAGCATTGCAATACACTTTGGTGGCTCTGTGAAAAACCTGTAACCCACAGTTTTGCACATGCAATAACAACCCAAGCGACAAACATTTGTCTTTTCTATTCTCCCGAATGGTCAGAAATAACATAGCTCGACGATAAAGGGGTGTGTGAGAGGCTGTGTGTGCGCGTGTGTGTGTGTGCGTGTGTGTGTGTGTGTGTGTGTGTGTGTGTGTGTGTGTGTGTGTGTGTGTGTGTGTGTGGGCTGGTAAATGCTTTTTAATCCCATGGTTGAGTGACCACTTGCAGCTCTGCCCGGTTGTCTGGGTCTGCCTGCTATTTGCATTTTTCTCTGAAGTTTCTTTGCTATTGGCTGAGAGACCCACAAGACCTTCTCTCTCTCTCCCTCTTTCCCTCTGCTTCACACGTATACACACACACACACACACACACACACACAAACACACACACACTCACCCTCCCTCCCTCCTATTTAGTATGCAAGCCCCGAGGGCCTACTAATTAAATGTGTGCTTGTATTGTAAAGGAAGTCCATCATGTTTACATTATTAAGTTAAAACTGTAAATATGTCTATTGGGCTACCTAAAATACATGAGCTATGCTTTTTCTGTCATGAAACATTACAGCAATTGTCCTCGGTGAGTCAATTACTCTGCACACACTGCAGGGATTTTTTTTTTTCTTCTGTGTATTGCACTTGGTTGCATTGTCTGCACTCAAATAAAAAAACCTGTAGTGCTGTACAGGTCTAAATTGGACACAGTGCTGGAAACAGCACCATTGTTTTCCCAGGGACAAACTGTATATTTGACAGTAAGTGTGGTGAAGGCATCCAACCTGCAGATGATGTCAAGGGTACCTCACAGGAGGTGGATAATTATCTTTATAAAACAGCAGGTGTGGGCTCTGTGAGAAGACTTTTTTATGAGCAGTGACACACATTATACAACCTCACCCATGTCATCATTTTCTTCAGCTCTGTGAGTGATATTAAAAAAACATGCCAATGGGCTCAATATGAAAAGATTCTCGATCTGAATATGGCATTTGTCAAAAAGCTTCAGTCACCACCAGGATGTACCACAGAACGTACACATCCTCCGGTGGGGTGCTTAAAAAGAGCTATAGATAGCTCAAAGCAGAATCAAATCAAAACTTCACTTGTACAAACTGTAAAAAAAAATAAAAAAAAATAAAAAAGGCTTTACCACAAAGCAATGTCAAGAGGCTTGCTACATGAAAGCAGAAGTTGTCCAAAGAGTTGTGGGAAGTACTGACAAAGTTTATGAGAATAAAGTAAATGTGTTTTTAATCCTCAGCAGCACGTGCAACAATGAGGGAGCCTGAGCCCTTAGATATGTCACCCCGGGGGCAGGCTCTATACTTAAGGCTTACAACGGCCTCATTATCTTCCTCAACTCACATCAGATCCTAGCAGCAGTTTGTCACAGACAGGCTCCTCTCTGCCAGTAGGCATCAGACCAATCCTCCTGTAACACTACTGTACATAATTGCCATATGGCCGGCATTTTGAGCCAGACTGAAGACTAAAAAACCCTCCAGGCTGATTCCCCAGATAACTAAATGAATATTTTATCTCATTTCCATCTAATTTGCACCATATTATTATACAGAACTGAAAAATTTAATTAATTGATAGAACAGATCAAACACAGGTTTACACTTTGATTTTCGGGAGCTGTTATTTTGATAATATGCATGACTTCCCCCCCCCCCATCCCAGGATTGTAACTCTCCCAGAATTTCAGCATATCTGTATGGAAATACTATAATAAAACTTACAGCAAATTAATAACTGTCAGTGCACATGAAATGCTTGTCTTGGTTTGTGTGAGCAGTTCCAGTAAAGGAGTCCCTTTACCTGCCACTCTGCTGATTAATTAATTTCACAGTTTAATTAAATCAACAGTCTGGGGAGTCTGGGTGGCTCCGCGGGGAGCCCTATCTGAGCCTTGTGTGAACAGAGATTACTAAAGGTCTCACAGACACACTCTCTTGCTGGTGTTGACTCTGACGTCACCCTTCTCTGGATACCGGGGCATAATTGTGTCACTGTCAACTGGCAGCTGTGAGTTTTTACTGCTAGGACATGAATACTGTGCACTATTCACTGGTTATCTCCTGGAAGATTCATTAATGAAGGCGAATCAACCGTTTGACAGCATCGATCAAGCACAAAAGTGATTTGACAGAAGATGCCGAAACAAGCTGCTGTGGCACATGAACCTTGAAGTTTTGTTTTTGTGAAGTCATTCGAATGCGTGAACGTAGAATTGAAATGATCAAAAGTGACATGAAAATATGACGTGAAACCAATTTAAAAAAGTCAAGCAGAAAAACGAGGAGATAGCACAATAAAATAAATGTAGCTATAATAATAATAAAAATAAATAAAAAATAAAAATATGTAGAAGATTTTACATGGAGAGTCTCTCTCTAAATCAAATACAGCACAGAATGGCTTCATCTAAAATGAATATATTGAATTCCCATATCGTGTCCCATAACACAGTTGTATGTCCTAGTCAAAGAGACACAGAGACAAGAGGATGCATACCAGAGCAGGCAGGATGTCTGCGTAGGTTAGGAAACACACATGTAGTCTCTCTGATCTCCTGAAACAAGTCTTTGGTGTCTCTAATCACAGACTAGAAAGGCACACATACAGAGCTCGACAAGACACGAGTCGTCACATAGCTGCCCTCTGGGTTCTGACAATATTAGAGAAAAGTTAAAGAAAATCAATCATTTCATCCAGAGCTGCTCCAAAGTTCAGTGGTTCCTTCTTTGGGACTGTACCTACTCTGGGTCTCGGTAATCCATCAAGCAGTTAAGCATAATTGACAAAAACGTTCAAAGCGCCTGTTCATACAATGTTAAAAAAAAAAAGAAGAACTTTTATCAAATTTCATCCACATCTATCAAGCATTGTAAAAAAAAAAATATTGCTATGTTTAGAAGGAGGAAAAAAGAACTCCTAGTTCCGCCCATTTATGCAGATCCAACATTAGCAGGTTCTTCCCCTGCCAGCCGCCCCCCAATGAGATTCATGAATATCTGTGAAGCAGATTGGAGTGATCCTGGTAACAGTCAAACAAAGCAGAATGATCAATTAACCACTTTGGCAACAGAAGGTAAAATAAAAAAAACAACCATACTTTCAGTCAGATCGCTCTAATTTGTTGTTTCACTGCAGGTTAAAAATAAAATATTATGGGATTTCTGAGCACTATGATATATTATACCTACATACGCTTAATTCTAAAAGGATTACGTCGATGTTTCCCAATCAGACATAGTAACAGTCCTAAACCTGATCACTGCTCCGCAGTGATTAAAGGCAGAGGAAAGCAAAGATAATCAATTAGGATGACAGCCTGCTGGTTTGATGTGACACAGAAGCAGCATTTCCTTAAGCTTTGTATATGAAGAGCCAGGAGATATCAAAGCGACGAACACATGGTTATTGGTTTATACGATCACAGTTAAATTGTTACGTCTAATTCTTTAATCAGAAACCAGCTCAAGAGTGTAGCACTCCAAGTTGTGTTTACAAAGTAAAAAAATATGAAAGAATGTAAGATTAAAGTTTAATTTATCTATTGATTAAATTGAATTCTTCCACTGAGAGGTTATTACAATTAAAATAATAATAATGTCTGAAGAATCACAGGCATCACAGGCATTTACATGCTTTTATTTAAACAATCTGAATCAGACAAGGTAAACTTTTTCAGTCATTTCAGCACACAGCATCAAGACAGTTTTGCAGACTGATACAGGTTTAGCTAGAAGAACGGCGCTCTATTTTGTGCTTGCCTTGTCCTGTGACAGGAAGACCTATCAGGTGCTCATCTCTACCCCGCCCCATCCTCCTCCTGACCTCATTCTGTCATTTTCATTTTCTTTCTTCACCACTCTCAGGTCTTTCATAAAGTGTCTCCATGCATTACACATTTAACAATGTATTAAAAGTAGGGCACCATCAATCAGTCATTTGGTAGCAGAGACAGAATCTACTTGTGGCACCGATTTGATGTGTTTTTCAAGATTTGACAATGAAAGGAAGGCTGTAATCTCTTATGCTGCTGTGTCAGGGAATCCGAACAGAGACGAACGCACGCGTTTGCGCGCTAATGAAGCATCTCACCCTGTGAACTAATAGTTCTAATTCCCGTTCTCTTGACTTCCCACAGCAGTGTCCTGCCACAATCCGGAAACAGAATCGAAATGATATTCATGCAGGGGGTAAACTGTGACGAGATTTCGGTCGATGGGATGCCAGCTTAACATTGTGCCCAAAACAGTGATTTGAGAACTGTGATGCATGATACAGGAGAGGTACTAGGTAAAGTCTGATGTAATGGTTGGGAGTGAGTCAAGCCCCAGGGGCAAATAGTCTGAACAGCCTGACTCCAGGTTGCACATGCCACAGCAGATGTTCAACAGATGACAGCAGCACAGAAGACAACAATGTATCTCATTCACAAGGTATCATTAATACGATGGCGTGTCAAGGTTGCAGAGATCTCCACACGGCTGCTTTGATAGGCTTATAAAACAAAGAAATATTAAAGAACTCTCTCAAGAGCTTTTCACAATTCCTGACTAGATTTGTTAACGCTAGTGAGTTTTTTTTTTCTCTCCTGTTCAGGTGGAGGTGTGGAAGTCTGTTTATGAGCTTTGATGTTGCAGCTCATGCTCTAAGGCGTGATCCTGCATTCTGGACTTCAAAAACAGACTGCACATCGTCACGGGCATCAGCTTGAAGAGGCAGACGCCAGCCGCACAGGCACGCCTGGAGGACCACACGCGCAAAGACATTCAGTCAAAGGAGAACACACATTCACCGTCAGCTTCACAGTGGCACATTGTTTGCAGCGTTATTTCAGAAGAATTGGTAATTCTTTGTCTGCTGCAGTAAGTTAAAAAAAAAAATTTGAAAAAAAAAAAAATCACGACAGCTAAAACACATCAAAGAATGTTTTAGACTTATCCTTCTGCGCAAGTAATACATGAAGGCTTTTAAAATATTTTCCCTTGAAAACTAACTTGAAGCTACATAAAACGTTGGTTTAATTCACTGAAAACTAAATCCTTGCAGATAGCGAAGAGATGATGTTTTCCCCAAACTACTCATTATCCCCTCAGGTCAACGCTCGCTCCTGTCTGGCGGTTTCAGAGACATGACTTCATATGTCCTTGATGACACATGATAGGTCATCCGATGCTTTACTTTCCCCCCTTCCAGATTTCTCTGAAATCATATAGTGATCAACGGAGCAACAATTGGAAAAAGAAACATTAAAAAAAACCAGTATGGTGGCATATTTACCCTGAAATGTAGATTAAATCTCTTGCTGACTATGTACAGGGCAATTGGATTGATGCAAGAATTAAGAGATGCCATGTTGATGGCAAAATAGTCCAAGACTAGAAAGATGCTGAAAAATGGAATAAACATAGATATTAGACGACCTTACTCTTAACAATGAAAAATGGTGATGAATTATTCATTCTTACCTCAGGAGCTGACATCTATTAGGATCTTTCTCATCATATGTGGTTAATTTTAGGATTCTGCTCAGGTACAGAGGAAACCAACAAAGTGCAAACACAACCACCAGGCAGAAGACTGTTTTTGCAACTTCCCGTCTCTTAAAAGGAAAGCTGTGATCATTGAAGTTACATCAAAATGAGCAAAAATGAGATGCAAAAATATGCTTAACAGAGTCAACTAGTAACCTGCTTGGTGTGGTCGCATAATGTGTTATCAGTGGTCTTCAGCATTTTCCTGGTCATTAGCGTGTAGAAGACGGCTGTCCAAGCCAGTGGCATGCAAAAGTAGAAGCCAAAGAGCCACCAGTCCTTTACTTGTTTATAAAACTGTTGATTAAAAACAACAAGATTGATCAGACGTGATGCCCAATAGCTGCAACATGCGTAAAACGATAGCTCTGTCATAGCTTTATATAAATTTACAAAGTAATCGACTGAAAACACAGAGAGTATTTCAGTTGAAATCAGGAAAAATAATGGCGCTGAACAGAAAAGAGAGAATAGATTATTAATGTTATCTCCTAGCAGCACGTACTGCTGTACAGATGCGAAAGACAATCAAATGAAAACACATGTTGATGATATTTGTTTTACCCTGTTGCATTACCTGCATGAACTGTGTGTTTTGATAGGGATGAAGCAAACATATCCTCAGATGCTTGTCTTTATAGTCCATTGTTATCATATCAAAGCCGACAACTTCAGGCACAGCCAGCAGGATAGAAATAACCCATATTAGTGTTATTTCGATTGCAGTCCATGCTGAAATCCCGATGCCTTTGATTCGATTCCAGGATACTACGGCTCGGTATCTGCTAAAATCAATGAAAAATATTGTGGCTCTGGGGGATTTTTTTTTTTCTGTAGAAATGATGCATTTTTCAGTTAAGAGCATTTCAAGGGCTTATACTAAACAAATCTGTCTGCTTGATGACATACAGATAGTAGCCAGCAAACAGTGTTTTCTTGTAAGCCAAAGAACACTGCCGCTTATCATTGTACCTGTCAACACTCAAAGCGCATAAGCTCAACACAGTAATTCCAACAGAGGTCTTCTGGATGAAGGGGACAAGTTTGCACGGGATGACACCAAATGGCCAATCTTCTGCCATAAGCTGAAACAAAAACAAAGGATAATGTCAGCAAAGAGAATCAATTCAAGGTGAGACTGAAGTTATAAATTACACAGAAAAAGGATGTGATGCTGCAGTGTCTCATTGTGACGGCGCTGCATGGACTGAATAACTCACCCTGTATGTGTTGACTGGAATGTCGACCACGATGTGGATGAGATCGCCCAAAGCAAGACTTGCAATGAGAATGTTCGGTCCACTTCTCATGTATTTGTTTACATATATTATTTTCAGCAAGGCTGAATTGCCTACTACTCCAACAACAAAAACAACAACAGATACCACAGTATTGACATATTTGAATGCATCTCTGATTCCAGCCGACTCCAGGCACATAGGAGGGTGAGGTGTTTTTGGCCCTGCCATTTGGTCTGGATGAATTGAGCCGTTGGATGTTTGTTTTTCATGTATTAAAAGACCAGAGGAGGCTGTTCCTGAAAGCTCAATTACAGCAAATGGTTTTAAATTCTGATCACTGGCCTCACTTTTGATGAGAATATTTCCCAAACAAAGAAAGAAAGCCAAGGTCCACATTGTTGATGATTTCCTCAAAACGCTCTGAAAGGTTTTTGCCAGCACTGGAGTGAAAATGAGAGTGAAAATAATTAGTGCAGCATCTCAGCCTTGAGATTTGCAGTAAGCATTTGGACGAGGAATTGGATTAATTTTATTTATGGATCAAAAGGCAGCGATAAGTAAACAGCACTGATATAATATAATACAGTGATTTATACTTACCTTTAGATGAACAAAATCAGCATGACATTCTCTGCCACACAAAAAGGATGTAAGTTTAACAAAACCCTTTTCTGTTGGGACTTTGTTACTGTGCCTGCTGCAAATGTTAGAATCCAGCAGTTAAATCAGGCTTTTATAGACTAAGATATTGTTGAAAGCATTACTCATCGATCAGTCAGCAGTGACTGTAATTACCTCCCTTGATGCATCATCCTCCATGAAAGGATGCTGTTGAATTGTATTGTCTGTTATCGCAGAGTGACATCATTTTATAGGCTTCAGCAGAGACATAATGTTACCGATGTTTACCCTCACTAAAGCTGGCTGTTATCTTTTGTGTCGTAAAATTTCCACTTAAACCTAAACATAGCAGAATTCATATTTTAATGGAGATACTTTTATTTCTTACAGTCACAGAGTCGGTATATTTAAAGCAAGTAAGCAAATCTATTGGGAGCAGGGAAGCTGAATGACACCTCGGATGCACATGAGCATGGAGAAAAATTGCAGCACTTGAACAATAACAACAAATAAGATTAATGTAATTGTGAAATATAAGCCCTCTTGAGATTTTTCTTCACCTAACATATCCCATTTCTTATAACATGAGCCAGTCTGCATCCTGCTGCCTCTCCTGAGAGTCCTGGAGAAGGGGCCTCTCCCCTCTCGATAGCTTTGTGACAAGCCACAGAGCCTGGAGGAGCACATGACATGTGAGGACCAGAAAGATCCCATTGTTAATATTACAACAGACAGCTACTCCACTTCTCTTTGAACAATGAAATCTGTGCTTCGCTAGTAGCAAATGACCTTGGGAAACTATGTGCTGATGCGGTTTTTCAAGAAATGATACAGAAAAGTGAGCTGGTAATGAAAAAGTATGGAACTTTCACAGCCAGACTGCAGCTATCTCTGCGTTGTTGCCATATTGTTCCCCCAAATAGGCCACGGAGAGAGCCAGGATGCTTCAGCAGCTAATAAAAAAGAGATGTAATATGAAATTCCCTGAAGAATTCACAGTTTTTTTTCTTGTTATTTTGTTTTATCCATATTTTCATGCTATAAACTGACCTTAAGAACAGTTGGTAATACATTCTATTTGCCCTAAGCCGTTCTTTTATGGTTTTATAATAACATTTTCCAGTCTTGCTGGTCAAAGTGAGTAAAAGGCATTTCAGCCTGCAAAAAAAAAAGCCACAATAATCTAAATAAATACTGTCAGTGTTATCTTATTTATAAGTGAAGCCACCATTACCACAGCAACAAAGTAAATTCAATATTCTGTGTGTAAAAAGGATGCTAGAGTAGAGTTCAGTCACATCCTCTGATGGTTGGTGAGGAATTTCAAAACTATTCAGCTCCAAAATACTAGTCTGATAATAATGAGCATGCTCTCTTGTATTATCGGCTAATGTTCGGTTAGAACAGCCAGGCCACTGGTTTAGCTTCAAGGCAACAATAAAGCCTCACATCTCCTTGTAATGAAGCGACCTGAACTTTATCTTCCTTTATTTTTAGCTACTTTTTTAAGGCGGCTGGATGAAAGCCCCACGTGCTACCAATCGAACACCAAATGTCAAACTGATAAATGCAGCAACTAGAAGGTGAAAAAATTCAGTAGCTAAACACCAAAAAAAATTTTGCAAGTTGATGACTAGAATTTTCTTTTTTAAGATACCAAATCACCATCTGCTAAACACATATTTCTCTGTGAAGTTCATACATCACATATATTTCCTGCTTGTGGATGGATTATTCTGCAGCGAGAGGCTAAATTAAATTAATTTATCTGTACAATGAGTTCATACTGTAGAGTGTAGCTTATATCATGTCTCTGAGGGGTCTGGTCTCACCAAGGTTCAAGGAGGTATCCATGCTGGATTGAAGACTCATTATGGTGGTGAGTCCTGAGACTAAGACAGATCGGGAGGGGGTGGTGCAGAACCTCTCTTTCAGCTGTCAAGGTAAGCCGTGTCATCAGTTCAGGTGCAAGCGGGTCATCTGTTCCTGCCTCCTATTGCCTTTCATGACTCAGACATCTGTTAAATTTTCCAATGATTTCTCTCTTGAGCAGCAGAAAAAAGAAATGAAATAATCAGCAGTTGGTGAAGGGTTTAGGCGGTGAGAGGGACACGGACCCTGATTCTTCACAGGTCGTCTGGTCATGGAAAACAGATGTTTAATGCAGGCAAGAAAAATCATTTTTGATGGTCAGATGGTCAGGGTTGGAACACAAAGTGAATCAAAGTTGAATAGGGAGAAAAAAATAAAGAAAAGAAGAGTTTTCTGATGCTAATGTACATAACTTCATTTTACTAAACTCAACCTGGATCATTTTTTAATGAGCTGTTTCTCAAGGTCTGCATGTCAGAATAAAATTGAGAACCAGATTAAAGTACCCAGGAGGATATATAATTAGCTTGCTGGCTAAATGTGTTAAAGTAAGGCTGAACTTTATTAGCTCTAACATAATCACAGAGTAATGTCAATATCAGCACTCAAAATCCAATTATGTAATATATATAATGGAAACTAGTCCATTCTGCATAATGGGTGTTTTTAGTTTTAGTACTTTCAATGTGTTTTGATGGAAATATTTTACTTTCACACAAGTAAACTTACTTTCACTTCGATAGATAGTCTGAGCAGTTCTACCCCAGCTGCCAAAATCCCAAAGACGCCTCTCCAAAAGCTTTATAGTCTGAAACACACAGACTGTAACCCTGTCTGTTACTTGCAAGAATCTTTTTATGTGCTATACTTGTAGATTATACATCAACGACTTACAGATAACCATCTATTCAGGTCTCATTGACATCAGAATTCAGAGGATGAAGAGAAGCCAAAAGATGAATATGATTCATGTAGTGCAGACCCTCTGTGACTTATCCTATCCTAGACAAAACAAACTCATGTTGGGAAGGCAGCGTCCTCTTTCTGTTCTCTCTCTCTCTACATTTCTAGTGCTTGGAAATGACTGTGATGGTTTTTCATTTTTCCAACAATAATAGCAAGGTGTGGAGGCTATAATATTAGAGGTGGAGAGGTAATTTAGAGTCTGTGTTTTCGATACGCTGTAAGTTTGAGGAGTTGAATCCAAACATGACGCCCATCTGTCTCAGTGGGACTCCAGCCGGCAGCCCTTCACACCCAGTGAACTTCAGGAAAATGAAACAGACCATGAGAGGGTGAGAACGACTTGTTTACCTCCCTCCACAAGACATCGGAAACAAAATAATTAGAAATAACTGCTCTGATTGATTGTTTGAGGGGAAAAAGGAGGAGGAGTAAAAATGGCCGATGCATCCATCATGACTGAGGAGGAGGAGGAGGAGGAGGAAGCTGCACAAAGGAAGGTAGGGAACAGATGAACGACATAGTCCCTCTGCATGAATAGGACGAATAGAAGAGGTGGGTGGTATTTCATGTTTACTACTAACAAACTATCAATAAAACATATCCCCCTTTGTCTGCTCAGGCTTTAATGATACCAAAAGGAGAGCCTCTGGGTTATCAAAAGAGATTTCTATATCAAGGCTTTGCATCTTCAATACAGTAGGTGTGAAAAACACTACTGACATGTTAACACTACACAAAGAGGCAAATGGAAATCAAAAGGTATGTTTGAAAATGTTTCCATAATCACATTTCTCTACTATGACCTTGTTTAGTGTATTCACAATAGATATATTAAATAACTTGATTTTTTTTAAAAAGAAAGACAAGAAAACATTTCAACAAAAGGATGTAATGGAATGTTTCTCCAAAGGAGGGAAATGCAGTCATGGTACAGGTTTTGTATCCTTTTAAGCATTGTACAAAGTGGAAGATCAAGGACAAGGTCAGATAATTTCATGAAAGCATACATATTTGTTCCCTTTGATAAAGCGTTTGCGCAGTGCTAATGATTCTTAATAGACAAAGTAATCCTCTTGGGAAGGAATCCTTTGTAATATCCAAAGTAGAAGCTACTCGCATAATATTGGTGTACAAGAACATAGAATGCAGACTCAATAGCATTCCAGTCAAATGATAGTGCTTGCTACTCCTTAGTGACTTTTGGTATGCACATTACATTCAGATGCACGCTACGTACAGGTAGTTGTTTCATATTTTTGAAAATTGCTTGCTGGTGGAAAGTCAGATCTTAATCGTAAATACTCATAATGGTATATCTGACTTTATCTTAGCATAATTACTGGAAACAATGGCAAACTGCTAGCCCAACCTGTGCATGAAGATTGCAAACTAGAACCTATTATATTCTATTTAAAGCGTTAAAACTTTTCAAATGACCCTATTCTATCTGTGTACCGAAGGAAGATCAAGGTTCAGGAAGATCAGTTTATTCTTCAAGCCAGTTGCTCATGAACACTACTTTTGTGATGTAAATAGCGAACTGTAATGATTTATTTACATTATCTGCAAACTATGATCCAGTGGAAGATTGTTAATTAGTAACAGGCCTTTAAATTATTGAAGTCACACAGCCACTGAACATGTATGATTGAGAAAACTTGCATTTGATACATTTGAATTTTGCACAGTAAATCATGTTGCAGAGAAATGACTCCCATGATTCCCTACTTTCCTCTTGCTTCCTCTTTGAATTCAATTTTACTTTTGAATCATTGGCATTTTATTTATTGGCACAAATGTTTCAATGACAGTAATAACTTCTCATAAGTGCAGCTAAAAAACGAACATGAAATATACTTTTTTTTAAAAATACTGTAGGTTTATGATACAATGAGGTGGACTATAAAATGCAATTGTAATAGAACAACTCCATGTAATGGAAAAAAGTGTGAAGATACAAAAGAAAAAAAGATTAATAGATGTAGACAAGGTGGATTTGAAAGAGCTTCATCCCAGGCTTTTCTTTATTTTATGTCAAACAAAGAAGCCGTTTCTTCGTATTTTGTGGTTGCTATGTTACAATAGGAAAAAGAAATTGAAAATCTTTTGACCAATCTGCACCTGATTCAAAATGGATTGTCTTTCCATTCATCTATGGTTCAAATTTTCTCTGAAATGAATGTAGGTTATAACAAAGATGTGTACACGAATAAACAGAAGTGAATTCAATAACAAATTATAAACAAAAAGCGGGCATGGGAAGAAATTCTGCACATTTACAGAGACCTACTAAGAGAACTAAGTGACAATGGGTTCCCAAGACAGAAAATAAAAATCTTTGCAGCGTTTGATATTGTCTTATTTTATAAAAGACACTGTAGCTCATCGTTTGAAAAACTATGAAGAAGTTAAGCTAAGGATTATGGATTCCTCCTCAAACCGCAACATCAAACAAATGAACATCATGCTTCCCAAAAAGGAGGGAGTTTGGTGATATTTAAAGACCAGTTACGGGTCGAGTTCTTCCATCATGTTTGAGGTTTTTCATACGACTGAAGAAGAAGTAAGCCTGTGGATACCTGAGGTGATCAGGTCTGGAGCCTGATTAGAGATCAGACGAAGAGTGAAGAACATGTCATTCCTATGCATTTATCACACAATAACTGTTTGACCTTGTATAGTAGAAAGTAGTTAATGTCACACAAATTATCTGCAGAACTAAAACTTTACATTTAACACACTGTGGAAGGGAAAAATACCCAGAGGATGGTTTACGACTCCAGATCCACCATGGGGTATCCTGTCTCGTCAAACTCGGAGCAGTGATGACCTTGACAAAACCTTTTGGTATCAAGCTATGAGCATGAGACGTTTATCTGAACTCTACTGAGAATTTTTATTTTATTAACATTTCAAATTCATGCACTTTTATAGAGATCCCGTAGACAGGTGGTGAATAGATGCAATTAGCATACGGTATACAAGGTCTTTTTTGTGTGTGTCTTTTATAGAGATAGCTTTATAGTTCGTGAAGAAACACTGAATTTTAATCTTCATATTATTTTATCTCATGAACGATAATATGACATGGTATCCAGAGACATAGTTTTGATTTATTCATGAAGCACAAGTTAAAGACCTCAAAGATTTTAATAAATAATAAAGTGTCTTTGTTTTGTTCCCTCAAAGCACTCCTAAAAACATGAAATCTGAGTTGGAGATATGCCCAGATAATGAAGAGCTGGATTCACTCAGCAAGGATACTCCCCAGAGTCCCAAAGACTGCCAAGGAGAAACTGAAGAGTCTTTAACTAATCTGGACAAGGTGTGAAGGAAAATGCCACTTTGAAACAGCTTATTTCCTTTAATAAAAAATATGAATTCATTTACGGAACATGCAATTAGTCTGCGTTTTTGTGGTGTCAAAACTCACCTGTCTGCTGCTGGGGTTTTTTTTGTAAATGCCAAACAATAATGTGCTTTTTGAATACCTCATTAAGTGGAATGTTTGGATACTTAGATGTTTGTGGTGGTCTATTTTTGAGATAGAAAATATGATTAAAAAAATGAAGAAGCGTATCTAAGCCAACATTGATTTCAAATGCCAACTTTATCAGAGCAGTCGTTGCTGCCTGTGTGTGGACCGCAACAAATGTTTACTGCCAATAGCCGAAGGAGGCTCTGGTGACCAGTGAAGAGAAGGCTACCAGTACAGTATGGCCCAGGATGACCCAAAACACACAGGAGGTGACAAACAGGGCATGTGTGCATTTATCACTACTACTGCTGCCACTTTTACTCTTGTGCTGGAACTTGGAAAAGGGATGTTATAAAGGGAGTCACAGTCGTTTGAATCTTATAAGCTATTTAGAATCTCACTGTGACATTTAGTCACAGCTTAACAACAATTTCCTAATGCTATGTGTGTGTATATATGTGTGTAGAGAGAGAGAGAGAAATGCCACAACTATTGGATGAATTGTTGTCATGGCAGTGGTTCAGTGGCTGCAGAGAACAAATCCAACATTTCAATGATCTCCCTGCTCTCCCTGTATGTAACATCACATCCAAATACCTGCAACGATTCACAGTCTCATGAGCTTCAGATTAAGTTTGTGCTTTGTTCTAATTAGCAAAAGTTAACAGAAAACAGTGAATATTAGCATTGTATATACTGTATAACATTTAGGCATTCTAGTATTAAGCTAAATGCTAATTCTGCCTTGCTAAAATTAGAATTAATCTCAAGGCACAGATAAGATTTACAAACTAGTTCAGGTTTTAAATGAAAAAATCCGGTCTGAAAGGTATCAATGAGACACTCATTCATTCGTACATCTGACTGATTTTGGTTTCTTGATTTCACTGATTACTGAACTACTTTGATCAGAATCTGGTTTACTGAACTTGAATTTGTATTTAAAGTGCAATTTGATACAACCTAATGAATATCTCAACAATTTTCTGAATATCCGCAACAATTAGGCTAAAATTTTCTTCGAAAAAGTATTTGAGTACTAATAAATATCAATAAATAGTAACTAAACCAGTATTTCAACATTTCCCCCTTCTCTATTTTTCTTGGGTTCCCTTTGTGTCAGGTGTTCTGCTGTGAGAGGACACTTAAGGTATCAGAGATTCTGCTGAAAAGAGCGGTGGTTATCACATTAGATAGCGTGAATGACAGAGGCGCAGTGATACAGAGAGATTAAGGGTCCGGATCGCTCTTGTCCAATCCAAACTCCTACAGCTAAAACCCTTTCAAATTTCCATGCCATTGAGTCCGTGACGCGTCATTTTCCTTGACACACTGTAGTTTGAACAGTTTTGTGTATGGAAGCAGCTCAGATCATCTAAACCCTAGAGGTTATACACACCATCAACCACAGACAGATATCTCAAGCATGTTAAATTCACCAGCTCCTGTCTCTTCCTTGTCCTCATCCATTTCACAACAACTTTAAATGAAGGACAGATGTGTTATCTGCTGCCCTGCACAACAGATTCTCAGATGACGCTTGAAGAGTGAAGCCCATTCCATTCCCTTAAATTAAGACTGTGAATTCTTTAAAACTTTTAAAGAAAATATGTTGGAAACAAGTTATTGCCATATGTTGAATTTGCAGTCGAGCTGGCTGAGGCTGTATGATCTGGTCATTTCACAGTGGAGAAAGCCACATGAATTATTGAATCCATTTGGTTGAGCTGGGGAGTGGAACTGCTTGTCAAACAACAATGGTCAAACACCTATCGTCAAGTGGGATTCGGCAGGTGTGGCGGCCTTTAGAGTGAATCTTCTTGACATGACCCCATAAATAGTTAATGCCTTATTGTTTACCTTAATTATAATTTAAAGCCATCCTTCAAGACTTGCTATGTTCTTTTCTGCAGACGAACCTGTGAACCCACAGCGGCTGCCTTTGGTATATTAGAATCATTCCTCACATTTTATTTCACCTTGTAAATATTACCGATGCAAATTCAGCACATTATGTTGTAATTAAATTCTAACACCAGCTGTCTATAGAGGCATTTCAAGTTTAGTTTAATTAATGCGAACATTTACAGCATTCAGAAATAACAACCTGTTTGGGTAAAACATTAAAACCCCTGAGGGGCTTATTGTTCACAAGCTGCTTCCCTTTTTGAGGGTGGTTCTGACTCCATGGGAAGACGCCCACCGCAGTGATGCAGGAGGCTTGAAGACAATCAGCATTATGTTCATGCACCTTCAGCCTGACACTGAGCCCCAACCTCAACATCTGTGCCCAATCCCAACAGCCCATCGGCATTGCTTTCATTCCTGAGCAAGAAGACATCAGTCTCCTCCAGCACATGATGGCTGTTTGTAAAAAGACATTTATGAATGGAAATGAGGACAGATATGCAAATTAAAAATGTCATGATAAACATTTGTTCAGCCAATGGTAACATCACATTTAAGCATTTACTAAGCCAAAATACCCAACACACATTTACACATGTCCTCATACAATATTGGTAGTAATGGAGAAGAAAATGTACTGGTCAGCTGATTCATGGAGAAATATTTAAACTTTTTTAAATTTAAAATACTTAATAGCTGTCCACAGAATTTAATTCTCACATCTCAGTTTTTGAGAAAATCAATGTGATACACTCACCCTCACACACAAATGGACAGAACCTACCGGTTCTTCAGTTTAAAATGCGGCGCCGTACAGCATCTGGCAATTCCATACACTTCTGCATTACATTAGGTCACCAATTGTCAGTGTGTTATCACCACGGGTAGACGTCTTACACCATAATGTGGACTGAAAACTTCCTGGTTCATGGCTACACACCATTAAAATATACTGTTGCCATGATCACTTTTTCTACAAATATAGTTTTTTTGAAAACTTTGTCCTTATGATGAGATTGCACTGACGATCAGGTCAAATGTCTAGGAGAAACACTGCTCAATTGTGATTAACACCCCATCCAAAATCGTGCATGGCCCTTCATTCAAAATTGCTAACTTCCTGTTCAGGTCAAGACACCATGAGGATTTTAGAGGTCATGCATAAAATTCTGAGAGCATTGAAGTAGAACAGATGAATGGACGGGCTTCATTCCAAATTTCCCAGTCTACTTTGTGGTGGATTATAAAATTCACTGCATGACTTCACGTAGAAGCAAAATTGAGACTTGATGTCTCTTAAATAATTGATTATTTCTAGTCCCAGAAATACAAGTGGAGACCACATTCCAGGCCTAATCATTGAGTCTACTTTCTTTTGTATTTCCTTTCAGTTGAGCTGAATCAAGGCAGAAATCTAACAAGGCAGAAGCCTGCCATGCTTCAGAGGCAGCTGCAGCAGAGGAGCAAAGAGATCAATGTGTTATACCAGAATATCCAGTCCCTCATCACCTATCAAAAGACTGTCAGGCAGCAGCAGGTCAAGCCCCAGCAAAGCCTCATCTCACAGATGGAAAGACAGTGGCTGCCAATGAAGCAGCAACAGTCTGCCAAGAAGACCCCCCAAAGCTAACGACGTCCTTGATTGGCAGCTTCTCATCTGTGTGAAGTGACTCGCACTGTAGCGTTCCATGAATTTAAATTCAATGACAAAATGCTTTCAAGAAGTGAACTCAAAAGTACATCTGTGTTTTTAATCAGAATGTTCATAAATAGTATAGCTGTACACATCATTTTACAGAGGACACACCAAAGCAAACATTACATTGACAAAGTCCTGTTACTTTACTCTGAGAGGACCATTAGGAAACACACCCAGAAATCATACGATCTATAGTGCAAAACTGCCAAGTCAATGGTCCAAATGTAAAAGTACATTAGTATTAATCAATCTATTTATAAAAAGAAAAGGTATAAAACATAGGTTTTCACTAATTTACATATTTGCAAAGAATAACATTTTTTTCCTCTTTAAAGAAACATGTGATGGATTTTATGATGATTAGAGGGGGAAACCTGTTGGACCTGAGAGTCCGGTAGCTCACCATGTCACAAGAGTTTTATTGAGAGTTCCATGTTAACACAGAGGAATTAAATATCTTCCAAAACCACAGAGCATCTGTGCCCTCTTCCAGGTCAATAGATACCTGACTGATCAACGACCTCAGCGCTGCACTCTTAATAAATGTAACACCCCCCCCCCCCCCCTCCAACAAAAACATTCACATTGTGCAAACCTTTTTGAATGAAAACAATTAGGTGTGAAGAGAAAGACACAATTTTGATCACATTTCCCGTTGTCAAAAACAATTTATCCAACATGAAAAGAACCCAAACAGCAAAACCAACTTTGATTTACGTCAAGGAAAATGATCAAGTCAGAACCAACATTAACTTCCACCTCCCACTTTGTTACCGACTTTAAGATGAATACCTGAACCTCAAAATACTTGCAGCTACTTGAGACTTCTTCAGAGTATCTTTGGCCTTGAGCGGGATTTTATATTTTTGCTATTACTTTAGCACTTCCAGTCCAACTTGCACCTCAGTTACATGTTCTCTTGGCTTCTCGCCTACTTAGCCTCACAGCTCCTGGTCATGGCTGGAGTTGCAACACCCCATTGTTATCCACAGGGGTGCTTGACGGTACCGTCACATGACGAATTCGGACATTATTTATTCACAGACAGCAGCAGGTTAATCTGAAAGAGAGCCGTAAAATATGATGAGTGATCACCGTGACTTAGCCGGCGCTGCTTATCAAATGTTTCTCCACTGAAGTGGCTCTCAGCAGTTTTGAATGTTGAAGTGGTATTATTAAAACTATGTCAGGAGCCTTTGGGCAGTGCTAATCCCACAGTGCTGTACCTGCTCCGAAGATGGGCATGCGATGATTTGAAGGTCTTCTCCACTGTATTCCTCCTGAAGCAAGGTGTGCAGTTTTTGGAAAACCTGCTGGATGTTATTCTGTTGAGAAAGGCATCCCATTACTGAGTGCTGCAGGGAAATTAAAACTGCATTTCCATCTGGTCTATGTCCCCATCACTATCTTGTTTCCATGTCAACCACACAATTTCTTTCCTTCTCATTCAACTTCACCTGGTACCTTCAGCCTCATTTCAACCAAGCAGTCTAGTTCAATTCAATTCATTTCACATTACAACTTTTAGTTTTTGATTTTCCATCATTAACACTTGACTGTACCAATACACCCAGTTCTGTCTTGATTTTTTTTTTTTTTGGTACCCCTCTATTCAGGCACGTAATGCATCTATTTGATACTGAAAAGTGGAGATTAAACACTCTGGATCACTGATTGATCAATAGAGGGAATCAATTATCTTGTCATCTGCAGTCTAATGGAGAATGTCCCGACCTGCCAAGTTTTTTTTCACTCAGCTTTAACTGCAGTCTCCTCTCAAATTCAGCCTGTTTGCTTGTTGTAATAAACAACTACGACTTGAGAAAAAACAAGAATCCTCCAAAAATACAAAAAACAAAACAAAACCCAGTCCAACCAATGCACCAATAAAATACATTCCTTCCATTGGTAGTAGCAGTAGTCGCAGCAGCAATAGTAGTAGTCGTACTTGGGTTAGTGGATATTGTTTTGGATATTTGCTATGGAGAAGAACCAACTTTCTGGGTCACCTTAAAATTATCTCTCCGTAAAAACACGATTACAAGGACATACTGATGACTTTACTATTATGTGGTTGGGGATAAATAAACAGAATGTGTGAGTTATGAATGTGAAGAGCAAACAAAAAAGAAAAAGGACAGTAATTTTTATGCTATTGATCTGCCCGCTGCTTGTCAGTTAATAAATGCTGCAGTTTCTTCAAAGTCTTCTCTGTTGTTTCCACACTGCTGGAAGAGTAGAAGTGGTTTACCAGACAGTCCCTGTAACAACCCTGCTTATACTTAATAGTAATGCCTGTTGTGGAAATGCTAATAAGATCGAGGGTTATGTATGTTTTCCAAGGGTACTATACTGAAAGCACTTCGGCGCAAACATGCCCTTGATGAACGACACACAGGCAGCGTACAGAGTTCCCTATTAGACTTCAATTACACTTATAATTTATAGCTAAAGGCACAAACACCACCTAAGAGCCACCCCACGACTAGAATTAAATCACTCCTTTGTAATCTACATCTCTCCTGAACAGATTGACAGACCTTTAACTCCAATAAACTGCACATTATTCAAGTTACTAATTGGTCCTTTCAGCACATGGTCATAAGGTTCCTGCTTTGTAAATACTATATGAAGCATTCTTTGAGCTTTAAGTATGACTTGAAAAGAACACAGTCCTGCAGTATGAGTTACAAATGAGCAGTTCAGCCAGCCACCCACCCGCACAGGCTTGAAGAGGATGAACTCTGTGTCTCTGTTGGCTAAGTACAAGGACATGGTCTGTAAAGTGCCAGGCAGCTTGCTCTTCATCACACGGTAGGTAGCCATCACTATATCATTGATCTTTGCTGAAAAGAGAAAAAAAAAAACCATTGGCATGCCCTCTAGTGTACACTGTACATGATTTGATTAATGGTATAACGATACCAGTGGCATCTCCTGGACAAAACCTACCTGGCTGAGCCCATGGTTGCTGAGACAAACTGTATGTGGGACCACCTTGGATAGCCATGGTTTTAAGAGTTGCAACCTGCGTACGAAGGCATGAAAAAAGAAAAATCGCTATTTAAAAAATAGTTCTACTGCTTTTGCTGTAAAACAAGAAGGAGCAGGTTGGGTCAAAATCGGTCTCTATGTAGACAAACAGTATTTATTTGAATAATACCATACAGAGTGACTGAATGGTGTAAAAAAAACAACAACTAATTAATGCAGAAAAATTACATCAATCATGATTTCAGAGCATAATAAAAATTCATATGCATAGACAAGGCACACTCAGAAGAATATATTATGTCCTTGATGAAAATGGGCATTTCATAATTAGTTGTAAGTTATGTGTGAATGCACAAAGTAAAAAGTCTTGTAAAAAAGATAACAAAATGAAGGTCAGGATGAACCAACACTGCCCGAGGCTAAGTCTGCCTTCTTTCTCACAGTTACCTTGGTGAGAAACTCCTCAAGGTTCCCCACAAAGATCTGAGTCTGCTGCTGTATGAATTGCTCACAGCTGAACTTCAGGTGTCGGTCCACATCCTTCTTAGAGTCAATGTAGTGCTCCTTTATCTCTGGTGTTCCCTGGGGACCGCAGAGACAAAAGGGTTAGCACTATCAAATGACATTTCCCTTAAGGCAGGATGCTATCACAGTATATAAAGGGTAAGTTTAATAAAATAGGCATAAAAAAATAAAAACACTACCTCCAAGAGGAATTCAAGTATGGCATTGTGACTGTTAAGGCGGAAGAGTTTTGGAACAGCCATCGGGTTCAGGATTTTGAAGGCAGCATCTTAACACAAAGCCAACACACAAAGCGTTGGAAAATAAGGGTTGGTGTAGAATTAGAGTGCCCTCTAGTGCTGCAAATTTAATATGACCTTGACTGAGGGGCTGAAAGGAGGGGCAAATCTGCCCTGTGAGCCATCAGTTAATGTACATTATGGTGTTGGATTACACTGTAATTTTCACAATAATTGTTGCCACTGGTGCATGTGATAGGCACAAGTTACTTAATGAGCATGGGAATGTAATGACTGGCTTTATGGAGCTCAGCATCAGTGTTCCCTCCACCTTTAATTATCTTACCTCGCGTTTTCTTCAGGTCTAGCGAGATTTCCTTGATGGCAAAGTCGGTGTGAAATGGGGCAATCTGTTCACGCATTATCAGCAGGTGCTTGATCAGGAAAAGTTGCCCATCTATTTGCGTCTACAGAAAGTGATAGCACACTGTTAAATCCACACTGCAGGCTGCCAGCAGGAAAGGGCATCTGCTGACTAGCCAAGCTACGGAGCATATAAAAGGCACAGACTCAGAAACAATAAAGGGATATGTCTAATTACCAATTACCGATTAACTATAGCTGGAAAGCCACATATTACAGTGATAAGAGAAAACATTCATGGCTCAGCTAGTGGCTAAAAGGCTGGAAAGACATGAGGTGGAGGATGGGCATCCTCCAAGATTGATGCAGCTCCTTTAATATGAAATGTTTGGTTGAAATGGGCCAGTTAGCACAAACTGACAGCAAATTTCCTAAAAAAAAAACCCCAACCACAAACAGACAAAAAAAAACAACAACTATATATAAAGGATGGGCTGCTGAACAGTCTGAAGAGCATTGCAAAGCACCAATGAAAATAAAATAAAAATGCCAGCTGCCGTAGTTAAGAATCCTGTAGCTGGAGGGAATGGGCACATTTCACATGAGAGGGAACTGATCTTATTTACTATGTCAAAATAAAGGCACACCTCCAGCTATTTTGTGAACATAAAAAGCTGAAAAGTTAAGTAAAATACAAAACTATACTCTATTCTTAACCATGTGTGCCAACCTTGTTTTTAAGGATGATATCTGAAGCCTTAAGCAGCGACTGGATGCAGGCAGATAAGGCTTCTTGAGATAAACCCTGGAAGACTGCTCTCTGGAAAAAGACCAAGCCACATTGAGACACACAATACAAAGACATTTAAAAGCAGACGACAATATATCACACTTCTCGCCACATTTTAGGAATGAAGACTACAAATTAGAGGAAAGTGAAAATCAAAGGCTCACATCTATGCATCTGTAGAGCTTGGACAGACAAACCAGCGTTCGTCTGACAGTAGGGTACCACATGCCGTGCAGATCAGCAGGAGAGATTGATGTCTGTACACTTGATGCTTCCACATTCCCTGCATTCACGTTTGAAAGAAGTAAGAGCCCTCAGACAAATGACAAAAAATGCCAAAAAGTTGAGAAAGAAAGAAAGTGTCACAATCTGGGAACACAAACCAGCATTGCTGTTTCTTCTACCATTAGGATCCTCAAGTTGAACATCAGAGAACATGGAGTCTGGTAACATTTGCTTCATTTGCTCTTCCTTTAAGCTCTGTGCAATTTTCTATTGGTGACAAGAAAGGAAAAGGAAAGGAAATTTTTAGATTCTGGAAAGTCATTTCTTTTCTATTTACTTCAAGGAACAGCAAATTCTTGCTGAACGAATGACTACAGAAATATCAAAGGAGGATCAGGGAGATTTCAAAGTAAGAAAACAATGTAGATGTAATAAATTTGAGAATCGTTGCTGTAGAGGGGTTGGGTTGACATAATTCATTTTCACCTTCACTAAAACTTGACCAATCATGTGATGTATTTTGTGTTACTATGTGGAAATGATAAGTTGTTAGGTCATTACACACAGAGCATGACACAAACAATGGTGATGTCACCATGATGACACTGATTTATTCAGATTTTTCACAGAGCCACAGTTTGAGTGATGAATAAAAACATGATTCTCATAGTGGCATATGACTATAATTTCTTGATATAACTTGACCTTCACAGAATGTGTGAATGACTGTACCCAGAACCACCCCATAATGTAATCTGATAGAAACGTGACTTCGGCCCAGGATGTTTCCTGAACATTGTGGAGAGATTTTCAACATATCTTACGAACAATGATGATCATATAATCCCCCACTGTTGTTGGTGGAGACAAAACAAAAAGCAAATATCTTAAGGCAAACTGGAACATTAGCAATTTGATATCGAGAGTTCAAATAAAAAATATTTGAGCTGTTACAAGCTTTACTTTAACCTATAGTTCATCATAAGACATTAATATTTTTCACAAATCTTCACATGCTTCTTCTGCCAGATGTTCGCTTTTTTATATCATTATCTCTCACTGAATAGCTTTTAAGTGCCTCTTCCCCTCCTTGATATTTTATGTACTAAAAGAATAAACCGATGAAAGTACTAATAACAGAAAAAATGTTCACTAGTTGCTGCAGTAATTACATTCATGATGTGTTAAGCTTATATAAGCTGGAGGAAAGCACTACAGCTTTTTCATAAGAACAGACTTACCTCCATCATTTGCAGTTTCTCAGGATAGGCCAGATCCCCTGGGGCCGGTTTGTAGCCTGTGATATCAGTCTGGATGTAGATGTGGGTCCTGTAGACCAGACGCTCCTGAACATCCTCCAGCATCTGCTTCACAACGGCATCAAACGCCCCCAACTGAGAGGCTACATGATAAAAACACAAAAGAGGTCAGTTCACAGTCAAGCAACATAAAAATCACAACAGAACTTGTTCTTGAGTACAAATACTTTGTTTGGACCCAGAGGTCTGAAGTTTTCAATTGATTTATAGTTGTTGAGAACTCAGAACAAGTGAATGAGAAGTAAATGACAACCAGTAGAGACTGCTACTAACACTCATGACATCATTGACTAAAGCAAAACAGCAGCCTCTACCTTCTACCTTACTGGACACAAATGCAAATGGCTATCCAGGCTAATTCCAGGGGAAACATGCATATTGTTTAAACATCAATTCCACAATGATATCTGTCAGCACCTCAAATCTGATCTCTCATTTGACAACTGACACACTTTGAAAAGAACAAAAGCTCTGTCCTACCGTTGTTGTGAACGTGGTCTTCCAGCATTTCATTCTTGAGGATACTGCAGAGCTCAGACAAGGTTTCCAGGTGGATGATGTGAATGATCAGAGGACGGAGGACATCGTACAGGGACAAACATAACTTCTCCAACAGTTCGCTGTCAGAGATTTGAACTGTTAAATGGCTTTGCCCAACTGAAAGGGAGGTTAAATTACACTTCCTATTCATTTCAAGATCTCGTTCAGGTTAGGGAATACAGTAATGCCAAAAAATAATTATATAAACTATTACAAACACATTTTCTCTCATAATAGAGAACACATTGTCCACCCATGCTGCTTAAGCTGGTTTTTAAAACACTAAAGGTAAAATGGATACTGCCATTTTGAGGCGACACACCTTAGACAAATACATACTGTCACAATGCATGTCTCTGTCGTCAGACAGCGTTTCAAACGACACAGCCGATACTCACTCGAGTTTAGGTGAAGGTTTAGAGAAGAACTCATTGTACAGCTGGTGCTCATCCTGGCACACGTGAACCATAAAAGCACAGCCACTGCGAACCTATGCAACATGAAAAAAAATAATAAGCAGCTGCAGTGCCGACCAACACTCGAGATGAGCAAACATCCTGCGACATCAAAGATGGAGGAGTCCATTACAGCAAGTACTAATGAGATGGAGTTAAAGTTAAGGAAAAACCTCAGGTAGGTGGTGCGGCTCTTGTTTGTTGCATGAAATTCTGACCTTTAATTACAGGATCCCCATCATGCCAATTAGATTTAAATGTCAACACAGTGTCAAAATACACTGTTCCAAAAAAGGATCAGTTAATTCTGAAGTATAGAATTAGAATAAAAATATTCTAACACCAATTACGCCAACCCTTGAAGTTTAAAGCACAGAAGGAACACAATAGAGAAGATATGACTTTGTAGGTTAACCCTGACATTGTTTACCAAAATGAGAAAAAACAACACTTTGCACAGGACAATCAGGATTATCTGTTTACACTCATTTATCATTGCAAAGCTTGGCGTCTGCAGGAACACTCCAGAAAATAACCCACAGAGCCCACAAGCTCAAATGCCACCTTACAGATCTAAAGGGCACTTCTGCTTTGAAGTGCTTGAGCCTCACCAGAGCACAATGGTCTTTGCTGTTTTGGTTGGTCAGGTCAGTAATAGTGGACGTAATGCTGGGACTGAGGAGATGCTCCCTTTGGTCAAGGTAGCAGTGATGGATTTCATCTAGCAGCTGATGGTATCTGTACCCATCGATAGAAGGAGGGAGTTTTAGCACAAGAATCATAGAAAAAAAACATACAAAAAAGAATGATAAAGCTGCTTTATTCTGTAGAAATGTTAAGGCTTACTCTGGAAGCTTCTCTGATCGCTGCTCTATCTGTTCAATCAGCGACTGAAAGTAAAAAAGAAGTTTTTAGTCAAAGAAAATAATGTAATCAGAATTTCATTGTGCAATAAAAAAAAAACGTACTCTAACTTTAGGTGCAGCTGCTCTAAACTTGACATAGTAAAGTGTAAATGCATTGTCTGCATTGGTCAAGCACACTGGATCCTGTGGGAGAAAAGATAGGAAATAAAGTACTTGCAGCACCAGTCAAAAGTGTGAACACATGTTCGCGATCACTAAAATTAATACTCAATCACTGAGGAGAAAATGTGCATTTTTCTTACCCTTTTCATTAAGTGGCTTGTGAGATTCTGCATAGTGTTTACAATGTGGAGCTTCATGAAGTGCATAGCTTTAGAAAGACACTGCTTGAATTTAGTCAAATAAACAGGATAGTCCTTGAAATTGGGCTGCAATAAATTGAGAGAAAATAGCATAGCTATAAGGGTTCTGCAGATAAAACAAGTGAAAACTATTAAAGTTTTAACATTTCACATGAGTATAATTAGGCTTTTAAAACATAAAAGGCCATCAACTGCCTTTATCACAAGATTTTGTGTGTATTAAGTTAGATCTGGGCAGACAAAGGCCGACTCTACTTACGTGCGATGAAACATATTCAACGCAATCATCTAATTTGGACAGCATTGGTATAAAACCTTCACTATTTACAGACAAGGTTGGTGAGTTCAGTTTCTGCAAAGACAAAGTAAAGAAAAATTGGGTTTAATGTAATTTGTGCAAATTTCCCTTTTCAACGCAGAGCAAGGTAAAATCTACCGACTAACTTTGGCATGTTTTACTTTCAAATTAAATAAAATTGAGGCAATGAAGACTTCATGAGCACATTTCCTGAAAGTTTTTACAAATCACTACATAGGAAATATATAAACAACTTACTTCTATAAATATTTTAAATCTGGGACAAAGCTGCTGATTTTTATTTAAAAAAAATACTAATTAACAAACACACAATTTATAATTAATACAGTTAGTTCACTGTCATTATGTTGCAATAAACGGAAAAAATGAAAACCCAGCCTACCGTACTGATGTTTTCTAACTCATTAAAATACGACAGTTTCTGCTGTATGCTCTCTGCCAGGTCAACAAGCTCTGACTGCAAAGAAAGATAAAAAATAGAACAAATTGGTAGCAGTTATTACTCAGACAAGGTTTTATCAATACGTCTGCAGAAAACAATGTGTATGGTGTTACAAGTCACTGCAAAAGATTCTCGTGTGTGTGACCACAAGTCATTATACAACTTAATGTTTTTCTTACTTCAGAACAGCACCAGAGTTTACACAACAACTGCTAATTCAGCATTTGCTGGGTTTGAAAGCATGTAACATGTAACATGCAAGTAACATATTTTAAAGAATTTATTACTGATGGAGGCTTGGGTTGATGGATGAACACAACAGAGTGCAGCTTACCTGCTCTTTCAGGAGCTGTTCACAGGCCTCGTGGAGGGTTCCAGTTTTATTGGACACAAACAGATACTGCTTCTGCAAGGAGTCTAAGTGCTCCAGAGCAGCACTGACATCATTCAGAATAGCATCACATTGTTCTTGGTAACAGTTTAGATCATCTCTGGTTTGCCTGAATGGAAGGAAAGTATATTATCTGTTTGTTTACCCAAAGATAATACAGCAAGAAAAACTATTTATTTGCATCAAAGTACACATTGTTTTAGCACTGCTTTGTTTTCTCATTGGAAGTTGCATTTATGACCAAACTGTAAACAGGTATGTCCCAACAGATGTGCTGCACCACTACACTACAGCTGTGACATCATTAAGACTTTGCATGACAATCTCGCTTTGTCTCACATAATAAATTGTCCCATTTACAGCAAAACAGATTCCTATTCAGCCGAACTATGGCAGGTCAAGCTAAGGTAGCCCTTTGGTCTACTGTTGGACAACAGGATATCAAATGTTATATGGGTGCACAGCACAGTAGATTGGACCAGTGATAACTAGTCAACAGGCAGGTTCGACATTGAAGGGGTTGAATGATGAATGGAGGACATGGTGAAGCCCATTATCATGGTATTCATGATTTCTTTCAGTGAAATTATACTTAGATTTGTTGATTCTAAAAAAATCTCCATACTGATCAAATTTCTAGTAAAACAGTATCTGAAACCAGGCTTTTAGTTTATAAGGAGTGAATGTTGGTTTTTACTCTGGGTGGGTAGACACAGGGTTTAAAAAACACTGTCATGGAATCCTTGTGTCAACTGAAATAAACTTATTTGCTTTTGACTTAGTCTCCCTCCTCAAAGCTCTTCTTCTTCTTTTCTTTCGGCTTTTCCCTTCAGGGGTCGCCACAGCAAATCAATTGCCTCCATTTAACCCTGTCCTTTGCCTCCTCTTCTCTCACACCAACTACCTTCATGTCCTCCCTCATTACATCCATAAACCTCCTCTTTGGTCTTCCTCTAGGCCTCCTGCCTGGTAGTTCAAAACTCAGCATCCTTCTACCAATATATTCACTATCTCTCCTCTGGACATGTCCAAACCATCTCAGTCTGGCCTCTCTGACTTTATCTCCAAAACCCAACATGTGCTGTCCCTCTGATGTACTCATTCCTGATCCTATCCTTCCTGGTCACTCCCAGAGAGAACCTCAGCATTTTCATCTCTGCTACCTCCAGCTCTGTCTCCTGTCTTTTCTTCAGTGACACTGTCTCTAGACCAAACAACATCGCTGGTCTCACCACAGTTTTGTACACCTTTCCTTTCATTTTAGCTGAAACTCTTCTATCACACATCACACCTGACACTTTCCTCCACCCGTTCCATCCTGCCTGTACACGCTTCTTCACCTCTTTTCCACACTCTCCATTGCTCTGGACTGTTGACCTAAGTACTTCAAATCCTCCAACATCTTGATCTCTTTTCCCTGTAACCTCACTCTTCCACTTGGGTCCCTCTCATTCACACACATGTACTCTGTCTTACTGCGGCTAACCTTCATTCCTTTCCTTTCCAGGACAAACCTCCACCTCTCTAGCTTCTCTTCTACCTGTTCCCTGCTCTCACTGCAGATCACAATGTCATCTGCAAACATCATAGTCCATGGAGATTCCTGTCTAACCTCGTCTGTCAGCCTGTCCATCACCATAGCGAACAAGAAGGGGCTCAGAGCTGATCCCTGATGCTGTCCCACCTCCACCTTGAACTCCTCTGTCACACCTACAGCACACCTCACCACTGTCTTACAGTCCTCATACATGTCCTGCACTGCTCTAACATACTTCTCTGCCACTCCAGACTTCCTCATACAATACCACAGTTCCTCTCTGGGCACCCTGTCATAAGCTTTCTTCAGATCTACAAAAACACGATAAAGCTCTGTTTGGCCTTCTCTGTACTTCTCTATCAACATCCTCAAAGCAAATACTACATCTGTTGTACTCTTTTTTTGGCATGAAACCATACTGCTGCTCACAAATGCTCACTTCTGCCCTTAGTCTATCTTCCACTACTCTTTCCCATAACTTCATTGTATGGCTCATCAGCTTTATTCCTCTGTAGTTGCCACAATTCTGCACATCTCCCTTGTTCTTAAAAATGGGCACCAGCACACTTGTCCTCCATTCCTCAGGCATCTTCTCACTATCTAAGATCCTGTTGAACAACCCAGTCAGAAACTCTACTGCCACCTCTCCTAGACACTTCCAAACCTCTACAGGTATATCATCAGGACCGACTGCCTTTCCACTCTTCATCCTCTTCAATGCCCTCCTCATTTCATCCTGACCAATCTTTGCTACATCCTGGTCCACAACAGTCACCTCTTCTAGTCTTTGTTCTCTCTCATTTTCCACATTCATCGACTCTTCAAAGTACTCTTTCCATCTTCCCATCACACTACTGGCACCTGTCAATAGACTTCCATCCCTATCCTTAATCACCCTAACCTGCTGCACGTCCTTTCCATCTCTGTCTGTCTGTCTTGCCAACGTGTATAGATCAGTCTCTCCCTCCTTACTGTCCAACCTAGCATACAAGTCATCATAAGCTTCTTGTTTGGCCTTTCCTACCTCTACCTTCACCTTACGCTGCATCTCCCTGTACTCCTGTCTACTCTCTTCAGTCCTCTCAGTGTCCCATTTCTTCTTAGCTAACCTCTTTCTCTGTATACACTCCTGTACCTCCTCATTCCACCACCAAGTCTCCTTATCTACTTTCTTTCCAGATGACACACCAAGTACTCTCCCACCTGTCTCCTGATCACATTAGCTGTGGTTTTCCAGTCATCTGGAAGCACCTCCTGGCCTCCCAGAGCCTGTCTTAACTCCTTCCTAAAAGTCATGCAACACTTTTCCTTTTTTAGCTTCCACCATTTCATCTTCTGCTCTGCCTTTGCCCTCTTCATCTTCCTGACCACCAGAGTCAGAGTCCTGCACACTACCATCCTATGCTGTTTGGCTACACTTTCGCCTACCACTACTTTCCAGTCACTGATCTCCTTCAGGTTACACCGTCTACACAAGATGTAGTCCACCTGTGTGCTCATACCACCACTCTTATAGGTCACCCTATGTTCCTGCCTCTTCTGGAAGAAAGTATTCACTATAGCCATTTCCATCCTTTTTGCAAAGTCAACTACCAGCTGTCCTTCTGCGTTCCTCTCCTGGATACCAAACCTGCCCATCACCTCCTCACCTCTGTGTCCTGCACCAACATGTCCATTGAAGTCTGCACCAATGACAACTCTCTCACTTCTAGGTATGCTCTGCATCACTTCATCAAAGTCCAGCCAGAATTTCTCCTTCTCCTCCAGCTCACATCCTACTTGTAGAGCATACCCACTAAGAACATTGAGCATCACACCTTCTATTTCTAGCTTCAGACTCATCACTCTAACCGACACTCTTTTTACCTCCAGGACATTCCTAACAACCTCCTCCTTCAAGATAACTCCTACTCCATTTCTCTTCCAATCTCCACCATGATAGAACAACTTGAACCCTGCTCCTAAACTTCTAGCCTTGCTACCTTTCCACCTGGTCTCCTGGACACACAGTATGTCTACCTTCCTTCTCTGCATCATGTCAACCAACTCTCTACCTTCCCCTGTCATAGTTCCAACATTAAATGTCCCTACTCTGAGTCCTATACTCTTGGCGTTCCTCTTCCCTCTCTTCGTGCGAGCACACTTTCCTCCTCTCCTTCTTCAACCAACAGTAGTCCAATTCCTCCGGCGCCCTGTGGGTCAACAGCGCCGATGGCGGTCGTTGTTAATCTGGGCCTCGACCGATCTGGTATGGAAGTCATAGCTTTGATTCGCATCTTTGATTTGGCAAAAGTTTTAAGCCAGATGCCCTTCCTGACGCAACCCTCTGTATTTATCACCTAAATAAATAAATCAGGATAACAGGATAATTTAAATGAAGGGTAAAGTATTTCAGCACTTCCATACCTGTATTTTACATTCTCATCCTGGTCCATATTTGTCTGTAATTTGGCAAACCAGGAAAAAAACTGCAACAAAAAATGACACTGTATTGAAACTGCAGTCAACATCTTCCAGAAGTATAATATTGTTTAAAATAAAATTATGCACCCTACATTGAAATATATTATTTACTGATTACCACTTGTTAAACCAAATGGTTATATACAACTGATTTTGCATTCCAAAATGCGACTTTTGCAGTCAGTCTCAAAATTATCCAATTTCCTGTTTATAATATTATTTTCTCATGAGAGCACACAATTGACAAGTCATTTGCTGGCAAAAAATGTGCTAATCCTCACAAACTATGTATAAAAGAAAAAGTTCCATCAAGAAAGAATTAAAAAATTCTCAGGAATGCTGCCAGAAGCTTGTATCTGGCTATGCATTAAGTTTGCAGAGAGTCACTGCAACAAAATGTTGCTAAAAAAGCATTACAGACTTCGATTTGTTTTCTAAAACTTGAAAGCAAAATAAAAAGATCTTGAAGGGAAAAAAAGCATTAGACAATTGTTGTATGTAGTAAGTGTTGAGTAACTTAAGAGACAGCAGCAGTCAGTAAAAACAAAATTTTTTGTGTTAAGAGATGGGAAAAACACTTGCAGAGTCTGTGATTCCAAGTTAAATCAATCAATTCTCGTGAGACTTAATGATTGTAAACAGCTAATAAATAGTAAATTCTCCCATTAATCCTGATATGCAATGTGTATATACACAATGATTTTGCATACAACTAAAGGCATGTTTAGTTATAGTAATCGCAACTTTCAGCAAAGATGTTACCTGTTGTGCTGTTTCTATCTTGTCATTCTCTATATCGAGCATCTGGAAACCCTTGAGCAGGACATCCTCTGTTGAAGCAGGCACAGTGGCTGTAAAGGATGACTGCAAGGAACGCGACGAAAGGCTGCCCAAGTCCTCAATTGGCAACTGCAAAACAAAGTGGCTATTTTTAATAGCCATTAATATACCCACACGAATTCATATCAAGCTAGCTGGACGACTTGACGTGGTGAGGTGCACCTACATGCCCTCTCACTACAAAACGGAATGCCGTTGTGGATGATCCTGTTTAAATTCTGGGAAGCGACGTAACTTCATGCCAACAGCTACGTGGTTCAAACCCAAATGTAAGTAAGTTAGCAACTCGGAAGGCTAGCTAGCTGATGAGCTAACAGGAATCATATCTCACCTCTGACGGGATAGAAACTGTTTCAGCTGCGGCTCGTAGCTCGAGAACAGAGTCCATTTGTTTCTCTGTGAGGGGGGCCATGGCATCCGTGCGACGGTCCCATAACGACAGTTTTTCCCAGGTTTCCTTATCTGTTGGGTCCAAGAGTGACTGATCTGAGAACGCCATCGTCACTTCGTACACCACCAACGTCAGCAGCTACGCGAGGGTACTTCCTGTTCCGGGAGTGTGGGCGGGGCTCCAGTTAGTCACGTGTCAAAAATTCTGTAGTTCACACTGAAGTGGACTACAGTAATTTGACAGAACATTATTACTACCACACGCAAGCAGATAGACAGACCAGTACGGTAATAACTGTAAACTATCATTTTAGCGTGATTTCTTTTCTAGATTATAATTTGTTAAAACATGTAACTACTGTACATGTTTTACCTTCTTTTGACATCCTGTCTTACTTCAATTCTAAGCCATGATAAATTATTTAAACTTCCTGTATTTGTATAAAAAGATTGAATCTGTTTGCTGTCTTGTTTTTGTTTATTTGCATTTTGTCTTATTAAGACAAGTCTTATACAGGATAGAAACATTAAAAAATACGTCCCTTAAGAAATACAAAACATTTTCTATTATGATATGAATTGTAGTCCTTTGTTATTTTTATATACTGTCTTGCTCAAAATAATTCCATTTCAATTTTCCCACATCAAGTGCTACATATTTTGACTTACCCAGATTTGTCTTACACAATCACTGGATGACAGTTGAAGGATATAATACTATTGTGGCAAAGCTAACACCACAAGTCTAATAGACCGAGGTGATTGAATTAGGCAGCCATGGTGTCTGGCGGCATAATCAATCAACACAGAAAATAGAGACCCAGCAGGTGGAACCCTGAGGCAAACGTGTAATTCATAAACTTTTGTAGTTGTTTTTTTCTTTTCCATTATGTCTATGTCTTTGATAAGTCTTAATAACGAGCAATTGCAATAAAATATTCTGATTCTGGTTCTCATATCTGCAGGTCCTCACTGACAGTAAAGCATTTGATCGAACTAATTTTAAATGTTTCTTTTGTGTGTGTGTGTGTGTGTGTGTGTGTGTGTGTGTGTGTGTGTGTGTGTGTGTGTGTGTGTGTGTGTGTGTGTGTGTGTGTGTGTGTGTGTGTGTGTGTGGGTGGGTGTGTGTAAATATTTTTTTAAATTTTATTTACTTAAATGATTTCTAGCACATAGTACTTTTTTTTTTAAATTATTATTATTTTTATGCAATTTAATGTGTAATATTATGGTAACTGCTCTTTTAATTTGTATTATCATTTGTGTGTTCATCTCCCTGTCTTTGGTTTAATTATTGAATAAAAACTATGTTAAAAAAAAAGAAGATTTCTAGCATTCCATTACCCACAAAAATAAAGACCACACATGTCAAGATCCATCAGATTCTTGGTGGCATTACACAGAGGAGATTGTGTTCACGTTCCAATTCTGTCTGCAGGGTGTCTCATGAGAAGGTCACACAGAGTTCAGATTTTTCTTTTTTCTCCTGTCTACTTAAGTTGAAAGGAGATGCTGTAGAATTTAAACCATGTTACTCCATAACAAAAAGAGATGTCAGAGTGAATCTTGTCAGACAATATATTTTGGCTCAGCATTTGCTCAGAGTCAACCTTGGAAAACAAAACTTTCTTTGCATTGGTGACAATATTGTCACAATGTGAGAGCTTTCATAAGAACCCATGTGGGGGACCATGTTATTCTCAAATGAATGAATGTAGTAATTGAACAGATGTTAAATTTTTATGTTACCGAGACACAGTTTTCACTAGCAACACATTTGAAATGAAGATGACAAGATGATCAGGCAAAGACATTTTTATTAAAATTTGACAGCCAGAAATGTGAAAAATGTGGCCAGAAACTGATTTAAAACTGTCAAAATAAAACAAATAACCCCAACTGCTGCACATTGTGCCATCATTAACAGATAATAAATATTTGAATATTTCTAACATCAAAAAAGCAAAACAGCTATTAACTATTGCTGTTAGATCCTTCTAAGTGCTTTCCAAAAAGAAATAGAACAGAAATCTTTTAAGGTACGAAATGTTTAGAAATACCCTCTCCAAGAAATGTCCTCTCCAAATGCTGCAAAGTATGAACTTTTAAAAACATTACTTCTAAAACAACCTGAAATACAAAATTTCATAACATTACTTACATTTAATGGGACTGTATAAAGAGACTGTATAAATGTTGATATGAATTCAAATGATGCTTTGAGAATATTTCCAGCTCTAACTGCAAGCAAACCTTAAAACCATTCTGCAGTGTAAGGTATATATGTGCAAAGCAAACAAAATCAACAAATATCTGTAAAAAAATTCTTAAACAATTAAAATATATTTCATAGGCTTGATCGACACTTTAATTGCATGTGGTCAGGTTACTCACAACATGTGCATCACAGTCAATGAGGTACAGGCAGTCAAGTCTAGTAAACAGGTATTGTCAGTTGTTGTAGTCTGTCTCCTCAAGGTAATCTGGAATGGGCAGTCCGGTGAGAATTGTTAAACATCTGTTCCACACGTTGAACACAGGACAGACTGGCTGAACAAAGGAAATGTCAAATGTGTGCAAGTGCTGAGAGTTGACGGCATCGTAGAAAGACAAAGACCCAGAGTCATAGTCCAGCAACACCCCCAAACGCCGCAGGTGGGGCGAAGGCTCAATGGGTATCTCCTTGCTGTTGTGGCGCACCACCCATGAGTTGTTGCATCGAGACAACACCCAAGAGGCCGAATTTTTGCCAATCCACTCTTGTTTTGGTGCCGATTTGTATGTGATTCCCACTGCAAACCTGCACGTGCAACAGAAAATAATAATTATGTTTAAAATGGCATAAAAATTGTAAAACTGATACTTCATAAAAAAAGAGATGTTATTGGCATTGTAAACCTGAAAATTGTCAAACTCTTAGTGGGTCTACAGCAACAGTCAGAGGAATACCAAATACCTCTGATGCCCATAAACACTTCATGCAAAAAAAAACAAGTTCTCTTTGATTCATGCTGGGCTAAACAGGAAAAAAACATACAAAGAGCAAAATGTTGTTCTTCAGTGACTGAATGAAATCTCATTGCCCAAAATTTTGCACAGTGCAAGGAAAACAAAGCATCGTGGAAAGACTTCTACTTCCCCTTTCAATTGTTATCCAAATACTGTACAACATGTTATGACAAAACCAATTCTACAATAAAAAAATAATAATTTAATTTAACAATCCACCGATACTGTAACATGAATATTTTTACCATGTGCTTCCTCCTATCAGTGCTTCCCAGTAATGGCGGCCACTGTCGATAAAGACATTTCCTGCAACACCGTAGCTGCTGTGGCTGGAGAATCGATCCTGACTGTGGCTCTTCTTGGAAGATGTCTCATCCCTCTCCACCGTCTGGTTGTCATGGGACACCCTCAGCTTCTTGTGTGCTGATTTTGGGTCTAATTTGAATGGCTGACCTTAAAAAGAAATCTTCCTTTTTAAAATGCATTACAATATTTATGTATAATTAACTGTGTAATAAATTTGGTGCAGTTACATACTGTTGGTTTTGAGTTTCTCTGGTTCGCTGCTACGGTTTCCTGCCTGATTTATGGCCTTCACTATGAAAATGTACTTGATGCCACATTGGAGCCCATGCACCGTGTAGTGATTTTGCTTGATGTTTGGTACAATCATCCAGCTATCAGCAGAGTTGCACAAACCTGCAGCCGAGAGAGACAAAGAAACACTTGAAAAGAAAAATTTAAATCACTTAACTCATGGTGGAAACAGCTGATACAAACAGAGAAGAAATGCAGCATAATTACCGTAAATGCAGTGTTTCAGTCTGCGGCTGCTATTTTTTAGGTACTCAAATATAATCAAGTGAGCATGAACCCTGAGGCAGATCACAATATATTCCTCAATCAAGCTATTGTGACCTTGTTAGAGCAAGGGATTAAAGTGGTTTGCTGCTCAAACGTGAGGTAATATTGACTTTATGATACACAGCTGGATGTAAATCCACTAAATTGTTGTTTTCTTCTCCTTACATCATATCCTAGACACTGTATTGTATTTAAGCAGCATCCAGTTATCCACAAAAGTCATGACAGATCTCTTCTGTGGCTACAATACAATATTATGTTTTTGATATTGTAACATTGCCCCCAAGCAATTTAAAATCAAGCAGAGAAAATCCCTTTCAAATCCCTCCATCTTTGCCATGTTTCCAACCACAAATATTATTCTGCACTCCCACCAGAGAACAGTATATAAACTTACTGACAACATTAGTTTGGCTGGTGAAGATAGCATACTGGAGTTCATAGGATACAACAGAGAATTCATCGTCTGATGACCAGTGAACTGTGATTGTGTCATATGAAGCGGTGCATAATTCCTCACGGATTATTGGCGGATTTGGTGCTGCAGTCAAAAAACAAAAGACAATCGTTGTTCAAGACAGCAATTAAAGACGAGTGTATTCTGTACAAAACAACACAAAATATCAAACAAATTTAAAAAAAATGGATTCCACTAGTTGTAATCTGGATCCCCCAGAAATAACTGTACAACAGGGGCCTAAGCATAAACAGCCAATGCCAAATAGTTTAGTTCAGTGGAATTAAAGCTCAAATCCTCTCTAACATCTGTGATATTTTCTATTTTGTCATTTCCTAGACGCGTCATTAAAACATTTTTGTCAATGAATGGTGGAGCCTTTACTTGGAGGATAAATCAAAATGAATTGTTTTGTAGAAGAATGTTCAAAAAGTTCTCATCTGTCAGAACAAAGTCATCAAGTAACACAGTATAACATGGTCTATGTATTGAACAAGATCCTAGTCACCTGTAAGATAATCCAAGCTTTCAAGCAATTTCTTTTCTCTTGTAAAGTCCAAAGCAAAAGTATCGAAGGTGTCATTCAAGTTAATTTCTGGCAGCAGTATTTGAGATGAAGCTGTCGCCATAGAAACTCTGTAATAAAGCAGTACATAATTAGATGGATTGATTGCCTGTTGCTGGTTTTTGGAGATATTTGTAGCCTCACCTGTCACAGATGCTTTTAGCCGTCTGGAGGAAGTGGGTGTGGTCCGTCTCCTTGAGAGCTTGGTCGGCCTGAGTGATGAGGGACGAGGACCTCTCGATGCACTGCTTGCAGCTGGCTATCTGCTGGGCTAGTTTCCTCAGTCGCACAGACTGTGCAAGAAGCAAGAGACATGTTGATGGATGAAAAGCTTAGTAAATAACCAACCACTGTCTAAAAGATGAAACTGACATTTGCCAAATTTGACTTTATCTCACTTTGAAAATCTTGAAAATCTGACTTGGACCTTTGAGAATTGGATTTTTTTTGTACTTGTGTAATGCTCGCAAAGTGGCAAGGTTCAGCCACTTATAAAAACTGTTCTGGCATGAGAGAGATAATCATGAAACATCCCTGATGACACCATCACATTATCTAGCCCTGCTATCCCACATCTGTGACACATTGGATTAGTGGTGGAAAGCAGCCTCAACCTAATGCAAGATATAAAACAAGGAAGCATAGAGTCGTCATGCAAGCAGGTCCATGATCGAAACAGGCCTGATCTCACTCTGACAATGATTATGGTGCAGCATGCAGGGTTTATTTCTAATAGAATCTACCAGTAATAATCTAATAGAGGACATGATGTGAAATTATTCAAGGGATGCAGCACATCAAACGCTGTGCCAGAAAATGTGAGGAGTGATACTGAAGACAAAACGCATCAGTGAACACAACAGGCTGGCAATGGTTTGCTATTTTATACATATTTAAACAACAGCACATATTTTGCTACTACTACAATCTACGATTCAAAACTTTTTGGAGATGTGAGGCTTTTCCTCAACAGCCTGTGATTTGTTACCACCATAGTGAGAGCTGCATGCACAGGTGTTGTGAGAGGAGCAAAGGTCATCGAGCACGAGGAGATAAACAAAAAGACAAAGGTAATCCAGTACAAAAGTGACAAAAGGTTAAAAAAAAACAAAAAAACATACCTTTCCCTCCTTTATCTTGGAAGCTATGATTTGTCTGCGCTGCTGGATGATATTAATCAGCAGGTCACACTCCTCAAGCAGTTTATTTTCTTGTCTTGATGCATTAGCCTGGATGGAAGCAGATAAAAAACATTGGACATAATGTAAATGCTTTTCTTTTTCCTTTGCTATTAAAATGAGTGCTTGTTTGTTTGATTAAACATTTCCTAAAGACAAACTTCATATGACAGGAAAACTATATTAGGGAATGTAATTCCCCCTAACATTGGGCAGGGAAATTGATTTTGCTCACATTTTGTATTTTATCCCAAATGTACGGATAATCACACTGATTGATGAGAATTGTGGTACACAGTGAATTAGAGATTCTTTGTTTTAGCAACACTTAAATGTACCCACACCCATGGAAATATATTCAGTGTAAAGTTGTTCTGAAAATGCTAAATTTGCTTCAACTTGTAAGCAATGTTTACATTGTGATTAAATCGCTTTAATCATTTTTATCTGTGTCAAAATAAGGAGCTTGAACAACATGAGCAGCATCACCTCAACATGCTGGCAAGTTTGGATAAGTTTGCCCATCAAACTTTCCAAATCACTGGTCCTCTTGATGAGACTGCTGAGGTTGGAATCCAGGGCGTGCTGCAAAGAGAGTTAAAGATGAGTATTTAATCACACGTTGGCTCCCACCACACCACCATCATCAGAGTGTAAACAGCAGAATAAAGAGTCTGGTGGACGAGAATGTAAGGACCTAAGTTATGTGGAATCAACACAACAGGGGACATACTGTACAAGGCTGCCTCTTGTTATGACTGGACACATTTGGGGATCCCCGAATATGTCTCACAAACCCCCATGATCGGGCTCAGGAGAGCATCTGCCAGGGATTCGGTCAGCCAAAGCCCGACTGTGTTAATCAGTGACTCAGATCAAAGGATTATGGCACTGAGCTATCTCATACTGTTTTTGGTAAAAATGATGACTGTGTGCTGAGGTGGTGTGAAATATCAAATGAGATAAAGTGTTGCTCTACTGGAATAAAATATTAACGTGCAATTACATGTAATAGTGTCATAAATGATTACATAAAGCAAAGGCATAACAAACCAGATGACACAAGTGTGGGAAAAAAAATCAGCAGGTACTTTGCAAAAACAAATCCAAAGCAATCATCAGTAATAAAATCTAAATTATTACTTTTGTGTGAGCATATGTTTTCAATTGAAATTTCCATTGAATTCGATGATTGTTTTGGTTTAACAGGGACACACTGTGAAGTAGTAAACAATCCAAATCGGTACTGTCATTCTGTTAATCTCCCAACATTCAGAGCATTTTAATGTTCTCTTTGTTCACAAATGTCAAATATGTAATTATGAAATTTGTGGCTGAAAACAAATATTGAAAATAGTCAGTAGAAATGAACAGAAACTAGAAGGCCTGTAGCAGATAGGGGGTTAACTTCCTTCAGGGTTCAGGTTTTACTTTGTGATGTTGGGTACATCGCTGCGTATTAAAATAGCAAAGGCTTTATTTTACCACTCTCAGCAGTATGATTTATTTATATGAAAGAGAAAGTGAGGAATCTAAGATGCATATCTCCAGATACAGGTGAGGGGAATAAAACATTCTCAAACTGGGCACATGAAACATAAAATATGAATCAAACTGAAGTTAAATATAAGCAAATGCCCCGGTTAACATTTTGATGCATTGTTCTTCTCAAAGTGCCTAAAAAGCATCTGCTCGTCCAACATAAATACGCTCTATGTGTTTGGACAGCTCTCGCTAGCTGAGTTCTCTTTCCGAAAGGTATTTAAGGTCGATGAGAGGAAAGAATAGCAGCTTCCTTTTGCATGTGAATGCTTCTAGTCTAACACCTTAGCTTTGGCCAGCCTCTTTTCCTTCCTGTCTGACAGGTCACTGTCAGGTTTTGGAGTTTTTTCCTGTGTCAACATTAGCAATCGGCTCTATTGTCAGAGTTTGTCCCATCATCCTGTGAGCACTGCGGGCAGTGACCAACTGTGATCCCTGATGTTGAACTGACTTTTAGGTTGTCATTGAGTTGGATCAGCTCAACAGTTTTTTTTTACACACACTTTATCAGGTATAAAGGTATTCTGTAGTTTGACAAAATCACATTTGATCAGAATTTCAAATAAAGCTGACGGTGGCGCAGTGGTTAGCGCTGTTGCCTCACAACACGGCGGACCCGGGTTCGAGTCCCGCTCTGTGCGGAGTTCGCATGCTCTCCCAGTGTCTCCGGGTTCTCCGGCTTCCTCCCACCTCCAAAAGCATGCGCTTCAGGTTGATTGGTCCAAAATTGCCCGTAGGAATGAGTGTGTGTGTGTGTGTGTGTGTGTGCATGGTTGTGTGTCTTTGTGTGTGGCTCCGCGGTGCACTGGCGTCGTTCCCGGAGTGTCCCCCACCTCACGCCCTATGCCGCCGAGATAGGCTCCGACGGCAGATATAGTGGTGGTAATCTGAAGATGACTGACTGACTAGTGCCACTTCAGTTTTACCTTTATAAAGAGGAGAAATACACGCTGGGAAAAAAAGCCTATTAAAGAACCTGTTCGTCAAGGTGGGAACAAAAATTTAGCCATTCACCAGAAAACACTGCCCTCAGCCTTCAGTGAAACAGGTTACTGTCAGAGTGTAGAGCAGATCTACTACTCTGCAATTATTTTGGAAATATGTGACCTTAGAATGACACTCCAGCAGATGAAGAAAAATCTTCATGGTTCAGGACATGCTGTTCCTTAGATGTGCTGCAGGCCAGGTGCCTCGGTGCTTATTACATTCCGTAGGATTTTTAGCTTTGGAACACTAATCTTGAGGTAATTATAACACAAAATCAATAAAAATCGTTCATGAAATTAAAAGTGCATGTTGCTGCAGTGAATATTTTAGCCCCTAAAAATTCCAGTAATTCCTGAACATGATACAGCATACCAACACTGTTGGTTTGAAGTTGTTTTTAAGCTTGATTCCTTTTGACCTGAATATAACTAACATATAAATTCAAATTTATACTAGTACCTCACCCCTGGAAGGTTCTGCATACGTACTGATGTGAATCTTCTCTCTGTGTTTATGTGACTTTCTTCCCACATCTCACTTAAGTGAAATTCACCACAAACCTGAAATTGCCAGTTCTTCCTGTTTATACACCCAAGGCAGACCAGAAACCTTACATGATGGCACAGAAGATGTACATAATATCAAATATAATATCAAACCTTCATCATGTTGCATCGTACCAGACTACATTATAGATGTTTTACTTAATCCAGTATCTACATACACTGTTGTTACCAGCATCACAATATCTCTTTGTGTGCGAATCTGTGAGAAATGGAAGGCATCATGATCGTAAACATGTGTTTGGGAACACCGGCACTAAAACAGGCTCAGCTGCAAGCCACCTGGGTCCTGTCCTGCCTGCCAGGATTCTTTAGAATGGGGATTGTTGTTTCCCGTGTCACTTGAGGCTTTTAACAATGCAGCAAAGTGCATTTAATTTGAGGTCAACAAAAAAACATAAAGTGGTACATTAGAACATAAAATGACATCAAACAAATGATTATATGACACAGATGAGGAAACAGGTTATATGGAGGGAGTCTTTCAGAAGATAAATGGCTCTATTAATCTCAGGGCGCTTTGCTGTCTTCATAGAGTGATATTTACATCCCGCTTCAAAGTGGTGATGTATTGTAATTGTCAGTGTTCGTCCGTCCGTCCGTCCGTCCATCCGTCCGTCCGTTTGTTTGTTCGTTTGTTTGATCATTGGTTCGTTTGTATGTCCACCAAATATCTTCGCAACCGTTGCAGATAAAAAGACGAAACAAAGAGCACATTACTCGGGCAGCAAATGGGATGAAAATGAGATGATGTCCTTGACCTTGAGATAACTACGTCAAGGTCAAATTTCAACTCTTGCACACTCAGGAACCGGATAAGATAGAAAGATGAGGGAGAAGGCCAGTGTGAGTAAGATCGTAGATCAAAGCTAGTGCTTTGATCTATGACAGTAGGTCAGAGCACTAGCTTTGATCTTTGACCTATGCAAGTAGGTCACGGTAAAATTTTGAATTCAGGAGTGTCACGGGATGTTGCAGTCTCTGACTGCCTTGTTTTAAAAGAGAATAAATTGTACAGTCAATACTTTACTAGATAACAAAGGCTTACATAGTATGCCACACAAAATCAAAATTATAAAAGTTTATCAGAAAGTTTTTGTCGTTTTTCATGTGTTAAATTTAAAGTTTTTCCCTATCTAAAGTCGTATTCCATCCCTTCATATGTATATCAATATGTATAACAGCTTGATTATTGCAGGGATGTGTCTCCAACTAATAACAGTAAAATGCACTATTGCCTTGAAGAAACTAAACTGGATTTTACATAACAGGAGCTGAAGCGCATCAGTATCTGATGAGAACACCTCATGTGGTGCAATATCTTCTCCAGACAGAGATAATCAGGCTGTTTCCTGTGGATTGTTGGTCCCCTGCTGGGTATTGACAGCGGCTGGTTTATATACATATGTTCAACAACTGGGTTTTTTCCCTTCCAGACGTGTACATGCATTTGCAACACGGACATCATCATCAAGAGAGGATGATAGAGGCTTCTACATGGCTATTCAACTCAGAATTTTGTCACAGTTTCTCTGTGCATTTGAGACTGTCATTAATAAAATACATCCCTGTCACCCAGCAACATTTAAACCACAAGTTGATCAGTTGTACTAAAACTTGTTATAATTAAAGCCATGCACTAGGAGTAGTTATTGTGAAAGCTATAGCATAGCAGTACCCTCGCGGTTCTTGTGATAATAGTAGTAGTAAAACATGTCGCAATTAAAACTGTTGAAGCTGTGATAACAATAGAAATGCCAACACAAATAGAGGCAGACATTTTTATGAGAATTTTATTGCATATTTGTATGTGTGTGTCCTGTCATCATAAGAATTCATGACGCTTCACCCTCACTTCCCAGGGATCATTTATGAAATAAAAAAGCAAATAAACATTACTGTTCTGCAATGAGTCTTGGGGGCTTTGAAGGGTCTGCATTGGATCCTTTGTGACCACAGAAAAGATGGCCACATTTGAGACTCATCTAATGTTTTAGGATGGCAATTTTACCAAAAACCAGGTGCTTTTGCCCTCAGGTGAGTCAGGTGTGTTAATCTTCTGTTTTCACTCACGTCCACCCATTGTGGTTTGATACTTACATAGCTCCCACTCTATTTTGAGTTTGTCTGCAGTAATCCTGTTTAAGCATCTGTACATGCTAACACCTGTCACTTGGATTGAGCATCGATGAAGAGGAGATACATTCACTAATTCAGATTTTAAGCCAACTTTTGTGAAAAATAAGCAAAATATGACAAGACTTGGGATTTCAAGTGCCGACCAAATGTCATCTTTTATCTCAACCGAACAATAACTATTTGTCTTTACTATGGTTCTCATTCCCTTTTGGATTCCTAAGGATAGAATCCAAATTAAAATCAGTTTTTTTTTATACAACAAATATGCATGTAGAGTTAAACAAATGATGCTCGTCACCTGTTCTGCCTCTTGGTGTGAACGATCACGCCCCATACAGAGAAAGTGGCAGGAAGATTTCTGCACAATGACAGCATGATCAAAGGAGAAAGGTTAAAGTTTTCTGATCTCTCTTTGGAAGATGTTCCAAACGTTGACATGCCAGTTCTAACCAAGCACAGTGCAGAGGAGGATCAGGCAGGTGGGTTTTCAGCATTAGTTGGGTTGCAGTAACACCCCCATATGCCCCTTTAGTGAGTCGTGCATACACATTGGAGAAACCATAACATTCCTGTTAATTTGATGAAGTGGGATGCCATGCTATCACAAAAAACAACCTTGTGTGTGAAATTTCAAACTTCTCTCCATTGAGCGTAGGAAATTAGCCAACTTATCACATAATTAGGTTAATTGATAGAAATCACCTTTCTGCAGTCCTGAAATATAGTAGTTATTTTTATATATCCCCGTCATCGAGTTCAATGCACTGCAGGTAAGGAGTATACATAATAAATTTTAAGCTTGCTGGAGACACACTGGAGATTCGAAAAACTCTGTGACCACACTGATTCATGGCTGTAATAGAAAGAATATGATGCATGACCTTTTTACATGCTCCAGCTGACAGCCCTGTCTCATTCTTTATTGATAGAAGCCCATCTTCTTGCAGTGAAGAGCTTCACTTAACCCAAAACTGTAAAAGCATTCTCTTGCATTGAGTCACTGGCCATGAGAGAGACCTAGCCTTCACTTCATACTATTTGTCAAAGACTTGTGATGAATTATATCTCAAATAGAAGGGGTAGTCGTATTCAGTATTGTTTTCTTTGTAAGAAAATCTCATTAAATCATCAAGTCTCTGGCCCATTCATGATATTTAATTCCATTTAGATGACATATAATAAGTTATGATGTGTTAAACAACTGTATATTTGAGCTTCCTCAAAAATAAATTAAGTCCTAGGCAATTTAGTGGTGAAGATCTGTAAGTATTTTCAGCTCAATTGTCTATATGGGATCAACTCAACACAAATAACAGTGCAGATGTTCATTCAGTGAAGGAATACATCACCAGTCTAACAATGCAGCTGGCTGGTGTGTTTTTAGACGACAGCAGAGGCCTATGGTACAGCAACATAGACTACAACTGTACATGAAGCTTTGGCGATACAGACTGGCGTTAGTATAAAATATCAAGATACCTGGTTGACTTTTGATTTATGACAATAAAAACTGGTGTAACTCACTCACCAAAACATCTTGAGGGGAAACGTAAGATTATTTCATCAAGTGGCAGATCATTTCTGTTATTTGCATCATTTGTGCTTCACAAAGTGTTTCATGTATTTCTAACAAAATAATAGAGTCGGGGTTATGTTGTGTTTTACTAGTCAAAATCCAGTAGCAAAATATGAATCCTTTTTTTGAACCTGAAATGCTTTTATCATTTTCAAGTAATACACCACAGTTAAATTTGTTGGGGTTAAAAAACAGAAACATCACTATTTTAGTGGAATACTCATAAATGCATCAATTTAATGGCTTAATTTATCAGTTCTCAACATCTTTTTCATGCCACCAACCTTAAAATTGATGCAGATAGGAGGAAAGAAGACCATTTGGTCTTATCCAGTTGTACCACATCCATTAAATGTTTTTAATTCTAAAACGTGTTTGACATCCCTGACATATTCACAGATTTTGTTTCAGTATGTTACTCCCTGGACTACACTCTGACAACCAGTGGGTTAATTCATTTTAAAACATGTAGCTCTAGCTGTAAAATAGTGAGAAATGGAGCCTGAAAAACCCTCCAATTTACTGTAAAGTCATTTTTTTCTGAGTGTGAAACTACTGGTTCGGCTACGTTGAACAGTGAAAAGACAGTAAAGAGATTCCATGCTACGAGATGATTGTTTCATCATAATAATCATTACAACTTCAATAATTTTGCTTTACCTTATGAGTTTATTTCATTAAAATGAAACAGCTCAACAACGCTGTTATTTAATAAAGTAAAATTCATTAAATTTACTAGCTTATGCTGTCATGCTGTGATACTGTGGGGGGAATAGGAGGTCTCAGTAGTGCATCATGATTCTCCAAGCATTCCTTGAACAACACATCACTCCTTACCTTGAGCTTGTCATAGCGGTCGCTGAGAGCTGCCACTTGGTGGTCCCGGTGTCGGCCAACCAGCTTACACAATGCACAGATCAGCTGTTCATCTGTCACACAGTACATGTTGACCTTCTCATCTTCGTGTTCCAGACACATGAGGCCTCGCAGAGTGGAGTCCAGTAAAGGCTCGATTAGTCGGTGACCCGTGAAAGGCTTCTTGTTGGGGTGGGTGGCCTTGAGGCACTCCTCACAGTATGACACCTCACAGGTGACGCAAGTCTTCACTGCATTCTGTGGGGGGTCCTGCTCACAAAATTGACACTGTACCCGGTCATTAGGAGAAGTCATGGCTTTGCCGCCGGTGGTGGCTCGCTCCCGTCGAGTTTCGTTAGGAGAATTAGGTCCGCTTAGAGAAGCCTTCTGGTAGCGATCGATGATGTTCTGTAATGTAACGTTGCGTTTGAGTCCCTCTAGGCCCCTTTGGTTGAGAGTGATGACATAGCGGCAGGTCGGGCACTGAAAGGCACTGATGGATTGAATCGGTTCACTTGGAGTGCAGTGTGACACCAGGATACGATGGGCACAGTTGAAACAAAGACTGTGAGCGCAGGGCAAGAGTAGAGGATCTTCAAATAGCTCCAGACAGATTGGGCAGGTCAGCTCTGACTCCAGTGTTTCCATCTTCAGGCATACAGAAGTGGGTTTGACAGCGAAATCCAGGGAAGCTGATCAGCTATCTGTGCAGAAATGAATGAAAGCAAGTTTTCATTACAACATGAGTATGCATGAAATATACAGTATTTTCTGCACTATAAGGAGTACCTAAAAGCCTTAAATTTTCTCAAAACATGACATATATATGACATGTATATGTCAAAACATGACATATAAGATTTGAAATAAGCCACTCATTGAAGGTGTGCCTTATAGGCCAGTGCAACTTATAGTGTGGAAAATACTGTATACTACAGTAGGTTTGTGATATATGAGTATGAAAATTAAAAAAGATACAATTCCCAGACATATACTAATCATTATGTGCACAGAGGACATAGCTGGCTGTCATTTTACTGTATGTCACTGTACTTTACTGTAGTCTGAGGGCCAGTGGGTCAGGGAAGACTGACAACTCAGCCAAGCAGAAGTCTATTGACCTGCTGGCTGATGGCTGGGGCTCCTCGCTATCACAGACACTACGCCTTTGTTCCCCGGCCAATCGGACACCATAGCTGCGAGTGGACACACTGTGCTCAAAGTGTCTGCCTACATGAACTTCCTACCTCCAGCCTTTATGTGTGAGGAGGCAGAAGCTCATTAACGAGACAGTCGAGCACAAGTAGCCTTTTGAAGTTGTGAGGATGCAGCAATTACCTCCAAGCCACAGAACCTGGGTTTGTTCTTTCCATTCTACATCCAGCTATACTGCGTTACTCAAAACAGGAGGCAATTGTTACACTTGTCTGTGGTCACAGCTGTGATGAATCTGCAGGTCTTTGTTTCTTAGCTGTTTTGTTCGTGTCAGAAAAATCAACAAATGGAGCCGTGGGGAAGTTCTGTGCTGAGACTTATCCTTTCATCATAGAAACATTTCACTCCTGAGCAGAATATGTCACAAGAAATGAAATAAGGATTGTATTACATCATCCATCAGTATATTCCCTAAACTCCTGCTAGCAGAATTCAGGTATGTATAATTGGCTAAAAATCAAAGTCATCTCAAAACACAAACCAACCTTTGACAGATGAAACTAAATTACTTGCCTTAATTTGTCTAAATTACCTTATTAATTTCTCTGATATGTTTTTACCAGACACACACAAGAGTTTTATAGCAAAGCTATCTGTTACAGCAATTCCACAGGTCTTGTCTAACAGGTAGAGCTGGTACTTTACCTGGGAACGCCTTAGTATATGAGAAATAAAAAAAATAGTAGAGGAAATTCAAAGACGACAGTCCTCTGATGTCATCTCCTAAGATATAAAATATCCCATTCAACAGAGGGCTTGTAAAACAACACTATGGCAAACACACACTGCAAACTGCGTTATATCCCCTAGTGAAACTCCCATTCATACATAGTTTACTTTACCCACCGATGGATTTCGCCCCACTTTGTACTGCCGAGACATTTCTGCTGAAGGAAAACTTCTGGCCAAAATCATTAGAACATATTTTGGACAACAAACACGGCAGCCGTAAACCGTAGCATTGCTGTAGAGATGGGCATCCAGATGGCACAAGTCTTCACAGCCCCAGTAATCCTGCAGCAGAGCTGTCATTAAGCGAGAGGTTGAGCAAGAAGCAGAAAGCACAACAGGAAAAGTTGCCCGACAATTCCAGGAAAGCCAGCTCCACCTACAGCTGGAGTGCTGGCCAGTACTGGAAGAAGAGAGACAACAGTAAGGGAATGTGTGTGCGTGCGTGTGTGTGTGTGTGTGTGTGTGTGTGTGTGTGTGTGTGTGTGTGTGTGTGTGTGTGAGAGAGAGAGAGAGAGAGAGAGAGAGAGAGAGAGAGAGAGAGAGAGAGAGAGAGAGAGAGAGAGAGAGAGAGAGAGAGAGAGAGAGAGAGAGAGAGAGAGAGAGACGAGGGTGGGAGGCAAAATAAGTGGAGGCAAAGTATTGTGTGCACAGTCTCAGCCTGTGTCCTCAGAGGCAGGTTAGTGTCCTCTCAGCCCTGCCCATTGAAAAATTCAAAGCACTGGGATCAGTTTCAGGTTTCCTGTGTGACAGTCGCTCACAATGCTGTGGATTGGAACAGTTCTCGGCTGTGGCCCCAGGGATTCGAACCAAAGACACCAACATAGCTCAGAGACTGCCTGAGGGGACTCGTATGTACGCAGGGCAAAGGCCTGAGATCCCCTTTGGCATACAATGACAAAAAAGAAATAAAAATGAAAAGTTTATGTAAAGCAAATTCCGTCAAAAGCTGTATGTAAGTCTTGTGACGTGTAAAATGTGACAAAAGAGAACGTTAGGTACTATAGTTGGCAAAATAAGGTGAACTAAGTTTTAATGTCGAAACTGGAAACTCTAGACCACCCCGACGGACAAGACTGCGGATTAAGACAGACAGTGGATAACATCATCTGCCACATTCAGGTCTGTCCCAGTTGGTCCTCGTGTGGGAATCACCGAGGTGCCATCTGCTTCTCATGTGCCTGTTTCCAGACACACCCCTGCTGTGCTCCATTTGGATTCTGCAGTCATTCAAACGAGTCCCAAGAGTCACGATCGTCTCCAAGAGACGGATCCACACCATAGATATTAAATACAAGCTAAAGTTCAGACAAAGCAGTGGGTGTGTGCTGCACTGCTTTGGGAATGCACGTGGGAATGTAACTGGCATTCCCCAGGCTTCCTATGGCATTCCCCAACTGGGATGGACATCAATATCATGACATCAAGCCTCTGCTTATTCTTTCCCAATTCTGCCTCCCTCTTCACGTTTTAACACAATGTAATCACAAGATCAGTGTGTTAGGAAGTTGTGTTTCCTCATGAAGGGAACAAGTGGCTATGCAATCTAAAGGTTTCTATGCAAGGATTTGTTGAGATTATTTTTTTACTGCCTGTAGAGCTGAGCCATACGTCACACATTCAAATCAGCCTGAGCATACCTCAACACTGACAGAGAGTATCGACACACTGCTATGACGTGACTATTTTTGTTTCCAGAGGAAATGAAAGAAATGCTAAGATAAAGAAAGATTAGATATGAAGGCAATGAGTTCAGTACTCAACCACAGATACGCTCAGAGCTGTAATGCAGCCAATAAAAAGAAATAAAAATCATAAATGCTAAATCATGTGTATAATAACCAAAATCCAACTGAAATGATAGTTTCTCATAAAAACACACACATAAAATCAAAATTATATTGTATACATTTGCTATAACTAAATGTTTGTGATGTGGAAATAACTTGAGAAAAATCTGCATGATTTTCCTATTTCTGGAGAGAAAAAAAAGTCTCTATTTTTGACTACATCTTAGCACAGATGAAGTGACAGGTGTGAGACGTGCACATTAAAGTGCCCGGTGGTTTGTCAAATCATGAACTTGAGCACTTAACGTTTTTAAGGTTTTATTTGATTAGAAGGTAATGGCTCACTTAGAGATGAAACAATTACAAAGTCTCAGATAGGAAGACAATTACCTGCTCAAACACTTCTTAATCCTTTTGGTTATGGTCTTTTATTCTCTTTAATGTCACCTCTTAACCACACATTCAGCCACCGAAAGAGTGTGATTGTTCTTTGTCTTCTTTCCTGGGGCAAGCACCTAACATATTTATCTGTAATCTTGTCGATGCAGCGTGGCTGTGACCAATGTGTGGCCTGTTGATGATCCCTAAAGCAGCCAGCTCAGCAGCAGCCCGTGCAGGCCTAATGTGATTTAAAGCATCACTAGCCAGCTGATTAGACTGACAAATCTACCTGATCTGCAGCTGCACACATTACTGAGATTAGCCTCATGAAGCCCGGTACAGACGAACATACATTATTACCATCATTTAAATGACTGTAGAGGACAATTTAATTAAAAACCTACTTGTAAACATTTGGGCAAGTCACTCAACCTACAGAATGTACAATGTATTAGATTTTTTTTTTTTAATGTTTGCCTTTGCTCTACAAACATCTTGAAAATTAATGTAAGAGACACAAAATAATCACAAAAGTCAAAGATGGTTCCAACAAGAGGTGTCTTTTGTGAATTAACAGGATGTTTTAGAATACAGTCCAGAATCAGGATATGACACTTAATATTTGAAGTTAATAACTTTTTAAAAGCCAGAAAAAAATAAAACTCAAAATTTTATCTTGACAGCTTGTGTAGTTTTTTCTCTGTATGGCTGGATGTGTTATACAGGTCATCAAAAGTAGCACCAAAAATCTATTTCCTCTCTGCTGTTTGGCAGGTGGTATCAGCAGGGGAAAAGAATCACTGCATCCTTTCCACAAACACGGGAAATTTACAGAATGTGACCTGCCAACTGTGCAGCTGTGAGCCTGCAACTCACAGAAGAAACGGTCACAACTTTTTTTATTGTTGGGAAAATAGTGAAGGTGCGACACCATGTGGTTAATTTATGAACTGCAACAAGCATTTCGACCCTAGGAGGACTTCTTACCATAAAAAAAAAATACACGTCGACATTTTACTGCACTAAGAAAAAAAAAGTATAGTTATTCAAAGCGCTTTGCAATTTAGTTGCACCATTTTTGTCACCCCACCACTTTTCTAAGGAGCTCCACATGTGTTACCATGGTGACTGCCAGACGTCTATTTGTCCCACTAACGATCAAAAGCAAAGCAAACTCTGGTGGGAAGACGCCTCGCATTCCTCCTCACAGCAATGAACAAGATAAGTTACTAATTAATAAGGAAAAACCACAGACCCAACTGTGAAGTCTTAGTTTCAGTATTCTTTAGCTTCATTTAGAATGACTCCTATATATTTGTTTATACAAACACGTTGGTCTTACACAGGCTGTGTTGACATGTATTACTAGGAAATGAAAGATATGTAACTTTTATCTTATCAATGTGGGAAATGGTATTTTACGGGTCAGGAGGCTACCAAATTCTAGATAAAATGCTGGGTTTATCTCTGGCAAAGGTAATAAAAAGCTTTTATGATGACAAAGAAAGGTGACTCTGAAGTAAGGAAATTTGCTATACGGTATTTTCTAGTGATTGGTCTTTCAAATTACATCATATATTAAATTGAGCTCATTTAGAAGTATAGTAAATTCCAGAAATGCAAACTGCTTCCATACTGAAACCTGCTTTAACTACTCCCACCTTCTTTGATGCTTTTTAATCACCAGATCCCCCTCAGGCATCTCACTTAGTCATCATACCTTTAATGTATTATCCACAGCTCTAAACATGAGGGAATCTGTGAGCACAACAAGGCCAAACAGCCACTACACTCACACAGAGCTCTGCCTGGAGCCATGGAAACATACAGTATGATGACTCATTGTTTTGGTTGCAAAACATTTCAAGTCAATAATTAAAAAAAAAAAAGTGCAGAGTTAAGAATGACATTCTGACTTACCTGCCACATGATTACATCCATAAACAGGCGACAGAGGACAAGGACTGAGACTCTGTCACTGCTGATCCGGGGCACGGGTTTAAACTTTGGATGAAGTGACTTTTTCCTCCTGTTCCTGTGAAGTTCTGAAGTTCTGACCCCTGTTCTGAAATCTAGTAGGAGGATCGAAACTTTCAACCTCTTTCCCTCCTCTCATTGAGGACTGCACCTACACTGTCTATACACAGTGGGCTGCACGTTGTTGCATTGACCAATCACGTGGATGGGCCCTCCCCTTTCAGCTGGTTTTGTTCTGTCATTCAGAGCTACTGTAACATAGCATGGGCTGTCATTGACTCTGCAAAGTTTGATTTGTTATTTTCAAAATGAACATCAACCATAGAGCACCGCTGCACAGCACAAAAACAACGTTAAGAGCTTTAGAGCACTATCCTCTCTTGACTTTTTCAAGATGGTATATGATTTGCAAGTAATGTCAACCACATTCAGGCAAAATCTGAACTGCTTAGATTTATGCTCTGCAAGCTTGGTGGGGATTTGTGCCGCATGAAATGCCTGAGGCAAGATTCAATGCAGCCAAATTAAATAGTGCATAAGTAAACACCATAATCAATGACTAGTGCATTCTGGAGCAAGGACACGGATGCTTTGAGCCTGTCGATGGTCCATCGCTAGAGAGGGTGAGCAATGACACTGACAAACCACTGCTGCTGTCTTCAGCAATGTTTACTCATGCATCAAGGCATAGACGGTATTCACAAAGGAGACACATTTAGTTGGAAACTTCCTTTGTGCAAACTCATTTCTTAGAGCGATCGCACCCTTTTTGTTTTTCATGTAAATAAACTAAAATGGAAGCACACAGGAATGCATTGTGGTTGCAACGGTTAGTGTTGAAAGTCATCTTGGTTTGTTGGCACCCCTTTTGGCTACATGGAAAATGACCCCAACACAAATAGTTGCTGACGTTCAAACAGTGTTGCTGACGGCATGAAGTTTGATGAGTTTCTCAGCTCAGAATTTGAGCTCATGTTCACTTTTTATCGACAAGTTTTACCTCAGACGACCTTATCAGGCACGTGAAATCAGTATTATAATGCTCTATCTCTGTTGAAAGCACATGTCTTTGTGGTAAAATCAGAGTACATAAGGCACGGATTAATCTGGATTAGTAGCAATTCAAAAAACTCCTGCCAGGACCACATGTGTTTCAGTTTAGACTGCAGCGTTCAATAAACATGGAATGAAAATGTGAAACTAGTGAAAAACAAATTCTATTTTGAAGAAAAATCAATATTAAATAGCATGCTGGGATATACTCGGCAAACAATTGTTTTTGACGGCAAATAAATAACATGAACGCTTTTGCTAAATACATAAAATCCAATGCAAATGCAGCTGTTACAGCAGTATGTCGCAAGACCAAAAAGATAGCATCAAAATTCACATTTTTTCCTTTTGTGCGTGTTTTTATTATTTATTTTTCAGTAAATTCAAAAATAATGTGCTGAATTTCAAACAGCGTGGTATGCAGAAGACTGCAAAGCCTGTTTATTTTAGCAATACTAAACTTTCTCAAAGCCCAACTTTAAAGTGTAACAGACTTTAAAGGGGACTTTTAAAGTGTCACCCAACGGAAATACAAATGATCCCTTACCTCTCAGTCAGTCAACCAGACAGTCCGCAGTGCAGTGTGACAGATGAATGCAGAAATTTAATCCAGAAAGGGATGTTAGCTACAGTCACCTGCTTCCCTCAGAAACCTCCCTTTAGCTTCCTGTCTGGGCTCTGCTGCTTCATCTGCCTCACTGCTATCTCTGAAAATTCTCCTCACACATCCTCTTCTGCTCTAATCCTCTCTAAAAGGAAGCCAAAACTGCTCCAAATGGTTCAACCAGGCATCGACTTCTCAGGCTTTTTAGCCTTTGTATTATTATTCTGTTGGCTGGGATCATTAACTTTGTCCCATAAGAATATAAAGAGGTAAATAACCCGCTTCCTGTGGGAGGCTGTCAATCACAGCTGATGATGAGGTGTTTGGGGGGGGGGGATCTGTGGGGGAGCTGCCACAGAAGGAGGCACTTCTGATTGGTCACCGGGGAACAGAGGTGACCTGCATGACAAACGTGGGTAGTGGGATGGATGGGTCTGTAGAGGTGCTCAGCTGAGGTTATGTGTACATTTATAATAGAGCTTTATTCAGCTCCCTCATTTACATCGAACACGGAAGAAGATAAATCCGATCCGTGGAAATGAGTTACTAATTAAAGCTGACAGAGCTGAATTCATGACACTGTCATTTACGTCAAACGTGACAGAGGAGCTAAATGTTTGGGTCACTATAAAGAATCAAACTGTTCAAAATGAGTCTTTGGTACAGTCTGGTCACCCACTGAGGGAAGTGGAAGGCACGAATAAAGCTTCTGTTGCCATGGCGGTATGGCAAGAGCAACGATGCATCTTGGTGCTCGTGCCAAAAGCCGCTCTAATCTTTTCGTTGGCAAACTTTCAGCTCTTTCTTCACAGCTTGTTTGTTTCTCAGTCAAATACTGTCTGTCACTCTGCAGCTCCTTCCAACGTACCAAGCCAATCTGAGATCTGATGTCTTTTGTAAAGAAAAGTCAATTGTAAAGATACTTTTAGGAGAAAAAAAAGATCTTGAGATGGGTCAATCTGCTGACTGTGACTAAATGTTAACATAGAAAAAGAAGGACAATAGACAAGTTGATCTTGAATTTCGTTGATTCTTAAAACCGACTTGTAACCACCGCAGAAAAAATCCTTTTTTGATATATTATTCTCACATCTATCTTCAATATTATTCTCACATCTGTCTTCAGATGTGTGCCACCTCTCTAGTAAATTACAACGGCAAGAAAAGCCTTGAGAAAGCGTTTTTGTCAATGGCCAAGGCCCCCATGCTAATGTACGTCCATAAATTGTCTGTGAAATAATGAGATTCTGACTTTATTTCATTTTAGTGGAGTGAAATGCCATAAAACTCATGACATTTACATGGAATGTGGATTCATGCTGACATTTGAGGCCAGCACTTTTTAAAGGTGAAAGTGGTATGCCACTCCAGGGTCAATCCAAAGTCACTCACCTTTACGATCAGTAATAAATATTAGATGTAAAGATGGCTCCTGCCATTCCACAAAAGAAGAAAACTTGCATACGCTGCGGTTTTAACGACTGTTCCCACCTCACTAACTGAAGGCCCAGATCCTGAACTTTGATCTGGGAGAACTAATAAAGTTTCTCAGACTTTTCATAATGGAAATTGTCAAAAGAAAGCCAAAACTTATACCTTTGGGTTTTCAGTAATAATTTAACATTAAAAGAAGATTGATGATATTCATTCATTCATTCATTCATTCATTCATTCATTCATTCATTCATTCATTCATTCATTCATTCATTCATTCATTCATTCATTCATTCGTTCATTCATTTTCCGGAGGATGACATCACTGTAACGGGTTACGGGAGCCTGTCCCAGCTGGCATGTCATGACACGCCAGCTCAGCAGGATGATATTATTCATTCCAAATATTTAACATGTAATATTTCATAATAACTAAATACAAACTAACTATTTCATCAGAGAGTATCGATAGCAGTCGTAATTAAATTTCGCACAATGGTATGGGATGCTGACAAAAACAAAAACAATTAGATAGTCTGTTTATGGTTTTGCATAATTGCCTATTAAGATTTGGATGTTCTTTGTGCAATCCTTGTAAAATTACTTCCACAAAATGTGTGGCATTATATATATATATATATATATATATATATATATATATATATATATATATATATATATATATATATATATATATATATATATATATATATATATATATATATATATACACACACACACACACATATATATTCTCTTATCAATAAGTAACAGCGCTCGTAAAATAATTATTCACAACAGATGAATATTCATTCACTCTAAATAAGGCCATTTGCTGCCTGAGGCAGTTCACTGGCACATCAAGCTCTACTAATTGGAAATAGGACTGTAAAGGGCCAGAAAAGCCATCCTGAAGGTGTAGATAAGAATAGACTGTGAAACCTGAGGATACACAAATCCTGATATCAGGCTAACGTACACAAACCACGTCATTCTGTTACAGCGCTATATTTCACCTTGATGTTCGGCCACTGGAAAGTGCTATTTCATTTTACACTGAACAAAGTTATATTGTTCATAAATTAGAGTATTTAAATCCACCTTACACTTGGAACAAAGTAGAAGCAAAAGAACTCAAATGGGAGTCAGAATGTCTTAAGGTCAACTTCAACACAATGCTCAAAGCAAATCAACACAAATTCATTAAATTCAGCAAACAGAAACTAGTTATGTGACTTACGTGTCAGTCCAGGGTGAACCTCTGAGGCACAGCTGGAAGATGCATCTCCCATTGAATGGCTTCGCTTTCTATTTTAGCACCACACAGATGAGAGACCGCACAAAACATACAGTAGGTCCTGTCAGGCTAGTCTGTCCACACTCCCTTCCTCATCGGCAGACCTCCCCACCCAACCACAGCCCCAGCCGTATGCTCATGCAAGCGTAAAACATACCCAGGAAGCGTTGCTTCCATTGGGTCATTTCGTGGGTACTTGTTTCCATTAATTCTGTGGCCCCTCAACCCCCCCCCCTCCCTACTCCTCCTCCCTGGGGTTCAGCTCTTGCCCTTGGCTCCCCACCCTCTAAGCAATAAGACAAAGATGTAGCAAATGGAGAGACAAAGGGGGTGCACAAACCTTGGGGACCACATTTTGATGAGTCTGACTAAACAAGCAGGGCCTGAACAGATGGGATCAGTCTCTGGGGCTCTGCTGCTTGGTTGCATTTAAAACACAACTCTGTGCATCCTCACAATAAATGTTGTGTTCTGCTCGCTTACTAAATGCCATCTAATCATAGACGACACACAAATACAAGATAACACCAAGCAGAGTATCATGTTATGTTTGCCGTGCAGATGCCGCTGTCTGAGTACACATGTTTAATTGAGTTTGGGTGCGCGTTTGTCTTTTTGAGTGCACTTAATCTAAGCAACGATGATTGTTTTCCAAACCGGGACAGTCTAAAACAGACACTGCTCATTTTGCCAGTAAACAATAAGAAAAGATGCATAGTCTGTCCTCTTGATAGCAAAGATAGCAAAGATCTCAGATTCTAATTGCTTTTATCCTCGAGACATAACACCATGAATATTTATAACAAATCCAATCAGAGCGACTTCAATTCTCAAAAGATGCCTTATTCAGTGGCAATAAAGGTAAAATATCCGAGATTCCACCTTAATAGTTGAAGCCATTAATTAGTGGAAACTAAAGCATGTAACGATCTGCTGCAAGCAGCAGTGAGACTGGTTTATGATTAGCTGGGAGAGCATATAGGACTGTTACGAGCATTGACCTGGAATTAATTCTTCTCCTCTGATGCTGCAGCTTCATCAGTGGTTTGCTGATGGTCATGCCAACAGCAGATTCTATTGTCAGCCTCGTTCTCCACCCTAACATGGTGCAGCGATCCAGTAAAGATTTTAATTGTTAACTGTTGTGATGTGGTGTGAAAGAAAAAAAAAAGTGTCATATAAACAGGGCATTGGTGGTTTGGGTTAGCCAAATTTAAAAACACTTCATTAAAATGTCAATTGATACGTCTTTATGTCGCACGTACGAAGCTCTGCTTCCCTCCCTGTTTTCATGGGGATGAGTAATAAGAAGTTAAAATAGAAGACTGGAAGCCAAAGGACACACCGCTCTCCAATAAACCAGTTCTATTTTGTGGTTGAAGGCTGCACAATAAAATACTGGTCTGTCTGGCGTTTCCTCATTGAAATGAAACAGTGAAGAAGTTTTTGGGAAAGTCAGGTCATGTGTTGTATTCATTCCACACCACAAAAGTCTTGGCTTTTTCCTGAAAGAATGCATCCTTCAGAGAGGGTTCGGTGAACGCCTGCTGCATTCTTTTCTGCTTGAAGACATCTGTAATTGCTTCCAGTCTCTTAAAGATTTATTATTAAAAAGAAGTGTCTCGTCTTTATTAAGAATTGCCTGCGGCCTTCACAACACTACCTTACCAGAGATGATGATGGTCTAGCCTCTCTCCTATATTCACAAACTTCTAACTCCATCCTTGAACATAGACTGTATAGATTTTTTTTAATGTCTTTTACAAGCTGCTAGATGCTACCAGTCTCAGGTTTATTCTAGGATATGAGATTTTTTTTTCACTTCAACGCCTGCACTGCAGTCACTACATCACTGCACTCAGACCAAATCACCAAGAGATGCTGGAGGAGGCCTGAACATCTGTTCTGGTGGGCCGTCTCCCTGAGTCCAATGAGACGAAATCGGAGCCCAGCTGCTTCTATCTGGGTCAGTTGCAAGTTGGATGTTTTCAAACTTGTCTTTTTGGGGTGAGACCTCTTTGACAGCACAGTCACAAATTTAAACAATATGTTGGTTGTGATGTTAAAGAAGCACTAAAGGTTAAGAAAAAGTCAAACTGACTTTTGTGCGAACCTCGACTCAGCGTAGCGAAACAAAAAAATCCTTACTTCATCTTCATGTCAGCAAAGCATTCCTTCAAGACAGCGGAGGACACATTCCTCAGTCTTGGCCCGTGAAGTGCATTCTCTGGAGTTTAAAATTAAACACTTTTACCACAGAGGTATCACTGTTAAAAGAATAGCCTTAAATTTCACGGAGCGGCGTGGCGGATTCACACACACCACAGTTACATAACCAACCGTTTCCATCCACAACTACCTACTCTGGCAGTGACAATGAACTAGCGTTGGCTCTTGCCCTGTCACAACAAGCAGGCCCAGAAATCACAGCTGCTGATGGAGGCAGTCTTGTTTATCAGTTGGAATGAAGGCCTGGCAAAAACACAACACCGAGAGGAGGAGTGCGATTTTTAAAACAGATTGAAAACCCACCACACGTTCAAAGCAGTCAAGGAAATATAATTAAATTCAAATTAGATGCCTTCCTCTTCCGCTTGATAATATGGGAAAAAAAAGCAGTTGATTGAATTGGATTCAATTCCAAAGGCAGAATAAAGATTGATAGGAATAATAATAATACCTCACAGTAATCTCCTAGAACTAAAAGGAAGGTAGGCATTCCAGAGCAATAGCAGAACCAGATGCTTCCAATGAGGAAAGTATTGAGAGCAAAAAATAATTTCCTATCCTCAGTTCTTTGGCACAATTCAGAACAATATACAGCACTATCCGTCACCAGAGCAAAAGCTTGAACGACACGAGTGTTTTTAATGCACTTCACAGATTTGCTGTCAGTCGTTTTCATGAGGGACCTGATATGTCTGTCTTCAGCTGAAGCTGTGACACAAGTGTAAACAAGACTGGACTTGTTGAGATGACATGTCTCCATAATACATTCAAGTTTCCAACACTTCCTGTGCGACACATACAGTACTTCATGTCTGTGTGACACACATGAAGTATTGAGTTTCTATATCCCGTGTCATGTGTTCCTGAATGTGCTCATTGCATTAAGTCGGAAAAATCAAAGCAGATATTGATGATATTGATGATATTGATACCGTAAAATCATTCAAATCTGTTTTAATATGACTTCAGAGGAAACTTTATACAAAAGGATGCCCTTTTTTATGCTCTGACTGCTCATTTAGTGCCCACTCTAAGATAAATACTGCTTCTCTGAATCGGCATTTAAGACCCAGAGCCAATTAAACTTCCTTAACTCGATGCCGCTTAACATTACTTTATCATATCTTACCTGCTTCCCCATGGCTGCACTTGTGTGGGTCTCCCTTGGTGAATAAATACGAGGCTAATAGAGAGTGTGTCTGTTAGACAGCTGGTGCGTCCCCTGAGGTAAAACCGACAGGAGACAGGAGGTGGAAGGTGTTTCTGTCTGCACGTATACTCCCCCTTCACTGGGTGTGTGCATAGACATACCTCACTGACACACACTCTGCTTCCCATCTGCTCTACAGGTTCACACAGGAGCATGAAAAGCTCCTGGGAGGAGTACTTAACCCTTGCACAAGCTGGCACTAAATGGAATAATAAGGAACAGCATTCATTATACCCACAGATTACCATAAAAATAATTTCTTGTGCCCGTATCACTGGTGCTATTAGAGGTACCAGTATAAGAAGCTTTCCAAATTTTTGTACGGGCGAAGAGAAATAAATGGGATAAATGTGAGCCAAAGGCTGAACCTGGTACTCATATATTGTAAGACAGTGACAGATAATAAGGATGAAGGGCTTTTCTTCATCACCACAGGCATCTCTGAGCAGAGAAAAATAAGCTTAAGGATCTGCAGCAGCCAGCAGGCAGAGAGAAGCAAAGGAATAAAAGCTCACTATTAAGCAAGAGAGAATTGGTTTTCTCCGCCCTAATGGGAATTCATTCTGCGAGATAGATGAGTCAGTCTGAAAACACAATTCCATACATGCAATAATGAGATCATACGTAAAGAATTGGGTGGACATCCGGCAAGTGGGAGAGAGACTCAACGTGACTAAGAATTCCATCGAGATTCAACCTTGAGGAATTTTCCCCATTCAACTCCAGTGAACTAGAATGACAACTGCAATCCTATTGACTGATCCAAGTTTTGTTTGGAAATCAACTCAGAAATTCCTGGATCCATCTTTTTATGTGGATCAGTACCTTTATTTGATTGGTTCTTTCCCGGCCTGCGACCCGACCCTTCAATGAAGTTTTACGGAAATCCTTTCAGGAGTTTTTGAATAATCTTGCTGAGAAACAAACTAACTAACATGAAAACATGAACAATAACATTCACAGTGCGTGCATGTCAAGGTAGATGTAATCAGGTTGTCACTACAAGAATAAAAACCACATCCACGCAAGTCAAGCTGGGATATAAAAAAAGCCGTTTGAAGCCAGACAAAAGAAAACGACATTGCAAAATAGATTGGGAAAAAAAAAAAAACTGGAATTGCCACATCCACTTGAGGATAAATCAGACAGCTCTAATTCTACAGGACAGGTTTATTTGTATCAGAGCAAACAGAAACCCCACAATCATAAATGATTATACATATTGATGCCAAAACACAGTGAATGATGCCTAAACCAATTACAGCCAGTGTATCTATATGGAACAGCAAATCCCAGACCGAAGCCTGCTCATCCAGAAATCAAACCTGAGCAGCCCATTACCTCAGGGATGGGGGTTCCCTGAGACTAGAATGGTTCAGGTGTATACCACATTAAATCCCCTTTCTGATTCCAGCTGGGACCTTTGTTGTATGTCATACCACTCCTCTTTCCGGAGCTTTCAAGTTGCCAGGCTCTGCCTCCACCCCAGAAGCCTGTGATGGAAAAAAAAACTTAGGGATTAGAAGACCTTCTCACACACTTGTTAAATTTGGAAGATTACACCTTTACTGTATGATTCATTTGAGGATATGTAATTTACTGACTTCAGCAGATTTCCCCAAAAGCCATCCCTTGAACATCAACCTCAGCAGAAGTCAGGCAGTGAGATTCATCGACATGTTTGGATGAGTAGAGCTCTGACACAAACCATCTTTAAATCTACATATTACTCAGCATTGTGGTTGTCGAGACTGTAGAAACTCTATAAACACATCCAGCTCATCACATTTTATGATTACAGGATGTCTGTCCTCATGTGAACAGAAAAGTTTCAGGAAGGAACCAAAAGGCCACGAGACAACTCACAAGTCATGCAAAAGTCAGGCACAGACTTTATGATAAAAAGTCATTTTAATCTTTGGGACTAGAAAAAAATCCCCCAGAAAGTCAGACTGTGGATACTTCTACCAGCACCATTGTCAGAAAAATCTTGAATAATTGGAAAATAGATGTTTCACCTCAGAATCTTTCAGCAATTTTCTTAGGCTTTAAGAGACAAAATGGGAAGACAAAATTGTTTTCTATAATGGGAGATTACAATCTTCTTTCTATCTCTATGTATATATAATTGGTTAATTTTCACAGACAGCTGAATTCAACTTAAATGACTCTAAATACATTATTTCAGCTGTTGCAGAATCATGTCTCCTTTCTCCGTTAACAGTGTGACCCAATACATATCCCTACTCTCAGAAAAGATGGCCAGTCACACATGGTTCTGGAAAATGTAATTATAACTGAACTCTGTCACACCCCTATACTACATAAAACTTTTTTTTCCCCACAATGACCTGAATTATCTTTGTGAATAAAGAATAACATGAAATATTCCATGCTGGTTTCATGTTTCTGAGAACATATCTGAATGTTAGAAAGAGAGTGAATACAAGTTAGTTCTCAGCCAGCAGGAGGTTGGATGATAAAAGTTCAGAGAACATCTGAAGATCCGCTGCTCGCTCTCTTCCTCAACACAAGTGTGTGAAATCATAAAGATGTAGAATGAAAGTTTTTCTTTTCTTTTCATGAGAACACATTTATCTTAGCAAAGCCCATGTTTGATTAACTAGGAGAATTTAATTTAAATTTTGAGTCTCTATAATAATTACCTAAGATGAACTTGTGCTTCTTCTGTCTGTAAGCATAGCAGCGTTTACTGCAGATGGAAATTCATTTAATTTGGAAAGGATGAAAATGGAATGGAATAAAAAACATGCAGTGTGTTTCTGATTTATAATGAAAGGAATGAAACAAACACATACACAAAAATCAGAACACAAAACAACTTCATTCATTCGTTCATTCATTCTTTCATTCAATCATTTCTCTTTAAAACAACACAACCGTAACTGTCACGTCTTCAGATGCTTTTTCTCTTTTGGCTGGCTATGGGTGAGTGGTGGGGTACATCCCAGGTGAGACACCAGCTAATTGCAGAGCCACATGAAAGACAAACACGCACACCTTGGTGTGCTCAATTCACCTAAGCTACATGTTTCTGAAGGTGGGAGGAAGCCCGAATACCCGGAGAGAACCCACACAGACATGGGGAGAACATAAAAACTCCACACAGAATGGAATCAAACCTAGAACCTTCTTACTGTGAGACAACAGCGATACCTGCTGCTCCCCAAATCAGATTCATGTACGCTGATATTCATATTTTGTTTCCACCCTTTTCCATGATATTTCCATGATATTATGCTTTTTTTTAAATGACAAGACTATACTTAAATGTAAATGTGATAAAAATGTTATTTTTCATAGATATTCCAGAACTTGTGCAACTCAACTCTAAGTGAGTTATTGACTGAGATAGACAGGGAGGAATAAAAACAGAAAGCAAAAGATAATAATTGAAATCAAATTAATAATTGTCCATAACTTTCCTATGAAGCCAGCGTGAGATCAACAAGCTTTGAGGGAAAACATTTGGATCGCTAATTCTTCATATTTCATGGGATTCATCATTTCTGCCGCATATATTCTCTGGTTGTTGCGCAAGTTTGAAGCATGTGTGAAACTCTCCGTTGTCTTCAGTGGCTGTCCTGAAGTCTGCTGTTAGCAAAACTTGAACTTGGAATCATTCGCCACCCTGCCTGCCAAAGAGTTGACATATTGAGGTTGAACTCGCATCCCACCCAACTCCCAGGCTGCATCCCAACCAAACCGCTGTGTCGTGTCATGTGGATGCAAGGAGAGAGGAGCGTCACATCGCTAACTTTGCTAAAAGCCGTGTTGTAATTGGAAAAGTATGAGAACAAATGCACCCATCAACTATAATCCAAAACCTACATTTAAAAACAAACATCAAGATGAATGCATTTATCACAGTTTGTCTAGGTTTCATTTGAGCAACGTCTCAAACTGAGAAGTATTCATGAAATTATACTAACTGCTGTGAGCATATGAGACAAATAGAGTCAGGTTTCGTGGGCTGCACAATGAGAGTGCAGGAACCAACAGAGGAGTAAACATCTCTGTGTGTGTACTAACTTGATGATCCTGCAGAAACAAGTAAATCAGTTTGGAAAAGCTTGACATTAAACTAAACTGGGAAGAAATGTTTCGAGAAAACATTACTTCAAACATCACTTACATCCAACAAAAAGACAGGAATGATGCTCAGAATCCAAACATGGTGGGAAATTGCTCTAAATTGCCCCTTTGGTGAACTCTTTGTTTCTAGAACTTCACATTTTGTTCAAAAGTTTTGGACTGGACTAAGCTGTGAGAGGATTAGTACAATTACTGCTAATCCTTTAATCTTGAACAATTGTTATTTTTTCAAATAAACTTCATTATCCACTAATGTCCAAGAGCCCTGTAAGACATTTAGGCCTTTGAATCCCTTCTGCATTAATAATATGCCAACCATTGTGCTGCACATTTTCCTATTACAGAATAAATTGGCGTTGTGTTTACTCATTATGTTTGTATTGTTGTTTACTGGGTCTACCTACATTTGTAGTTACAATAGAGGAGTGGAGTCATGAAAGATTTTCTTGTCTTACTGCTAACTTAAAATTGATGTAATAAGGATTGATGGAAATAAATTTCTTTGAACAATAAATAACAAAATAAGACTGTGTAATAAATTCTGTGTCTAGGCAATCACTTTAAATGAATGTCAAGCCATCCAGCTGGTGTCCAAAGAGGACTGAAGCATCAAACCATTTGATTTTACTATATTGTGTGCAATAGCCAACAGTAATGAGCTCCACTGAGCCTAATACTCCTCTGCTGAGATTTGGATGTCAATCTCGACCTTGAAACACCCGAGCCAGAGCTTTCTTTTTTCTGGACATTTAGCCTCAGTTTAGTCGTAACCTTCCTCTGTCCTCCCTGCAGCTGCTCCTGATGCCAGCAAGCAGACTCTGACAGGATGGACCCCCTAATGCTAACAGTTGTAGCTCTCTGCCAAAGGATCGACTTACGTTCTCAGTAGCACTGCAGAGAAAAGATGAAAAATTCAATATTGGATCTTGACAATTTGCCTTTGAGAAGCAGGTCAAATATAAAGAAAGAAAGAGAAAAAATTGGCCTGTTAGTGATTAAGACATTGAATGGACAGGTTTGAGGAAGAATCCTACATTTGGACTGCAGATACAAATGCAAACCATATCCAGACATTCTGTTCTCCTCTGAAGGGGACTTTGGTGGCCAGATACAGCGAGGATGACATGGCTAAAAAGACACACATGCTTCTAGCCCATTCCCCCAAAATATCAGTAATAGATGCACAATTTCAATGACATCAATATCCTGCATAAGAGCATATTCATCATTAGTACCATTCCTGCTTATCTAAAAGGTAAATATCAATGTTGTTGTTGCAGGACAGATGTCTGATTATCATATGAAGTTTTAAATATCACTGCGGATTTAAGAAAACCTACACTTCAATGATAAGGTAGAAATTTGAGATCTTTAAAATAAAATGTTCATAAACATAAATGCTATCCCTCACCCATACTAAAGGAAACCACCACTATCTCACTCATTATGGGGGTCTAATAGGATTGTAAATGTAAATGTAACTGCATTCGCTGAGTAATGAGATGGTGAAACAGAACATTTTCTTGGTGCAGAAGAACAAGAAGGGAGAACAAATAATCCTTTTCTGGTCTTATACTCCCCTCTTGTGTTCAGTTCAGGTAAATGTTTCCAAATCTTCTGATTATAATGAAATAATGATAAAAGTATTATGAAATACAAAACTTAGTAACTGAACTTTTTTTAGCTTAGGTTGGTTTGTCCCGTGTCACAGCAGTACACCAATCTAAATTCATGCCACTATTTCTCTGCTCTCTTACCTTTACAGCTGCTAATCAGAATCAGATGCCAGTGATGACAGTGACTTTGAGCAAAAAGTAATTTCTTTTGAGCTGAAACATTTCAGAGAGGACAGGCGTTTCTTGATAAGCCTTATCATAATTTATTGAGTAGCAACAATAAAAGGTCTGTATGCTTGCTGTCCATTATATTTAAAGAGTACATTCTATTTACAAATAATGAAAAGAAATTATGATTAATGTAAATAATCATTACTCCTTCATCACAAACAAAAGTCTTATGGCCGGAAACGAGTGCTGAAAAATGACGGACCATTCAAACCCAGATATACTTAATATAAGTCATAATCAAAACATATCCACCAGTTTTGTTGTGTGTGTAATGTTGACATTGTCAGCAAATTAAATAGAGTACATGTCAAGGTAGCATACATTTAAATTAATATTAAAACACAAACAGGGTTTAGAGTTTCATATTCAAAGCCAAAAACATGAATTCAAATTTAGACTTAATACAGTAGTTTTCTGAAATAACATTCAGGTCTAAATACAAAATACTGTGTTGCAAATTAGGTCCTTTTAGCAACTACAACAAATTCAACAATAAATGTATGAAAATTTTGACAAAAATAAGTAGAACAACACATTTATAGAAACTGGTGCCTCACAGCAGGGTGTCAGGCAGGGTTTCTGTGTTCTCTTTGGACAGTATCTGCCATATATGCCACCTCTCAGCCTGCCAGTCCAGTTCACCAGGGCTCTTGGCTTGCCCTGCCCCATTGGCATCTGTGGTACCTGCAGTCTGGGGTGCCCCACTGTTCTGGGACGGATGTGGGATTTGGTGGTTGGGCAGATTTGTGATGAGGGAGGGTGTGGAGTTAGAAATACGAGTCTCCTTTAGCTGTCCAGCTGAGTCAAGAGGAGACAAAGTATGCGTCCTGACCTTCGGTGATGGACATGTAGCCTGTCCTGTCACTCCTGCTAAGTTGTCCGTGCTGAAAGCACCTGATTGGCCGCTTAGTCTCTGATGTAATGACGATTGCGGCTGCGTTTGTCCTCTCCGGTCGTGAGGACTACTGCTGCTGTGATTCACTGGGGGGTGTGGCTTCATTTCTGGGATGCCCAATGAGGTTTGCGTTATTCTGACAGGCAACTTGTTGTTACCTTGGTGACTGCTCAGGCCCTCCAATGATCCATACGACTCACATTCCGACACGTCTCCGAGGGAGCCTGGAAGAAACCACTCATTATCATCAGGCATTCATTAAATATCTCAGGCCATCTGCCTCTAAACCTCAAGAAGATTCTATTACCAGTGGCTTGATGGACCGAAAAATCTCTGCTGAGCAGTTCATTCCAGTTGTCCCAGAAAAGATCAGCTGAGGTCTCTAAATAGAACCAAATCATCAGCAGTATCATTATCACTCATTAGATCAACACCGGTCACACTCAATTAGCAGGTGAGCTCCTGTTCAACTGGGCTTGTTACGTCATGTCTTTATGTCTCTGTTAGCTATTATAATCACAGTACTACTACTACTACTATTACAATTACTACTACTACTACTATAACTACTACTATTACAATTACTACTATTACTACTGTAACTACTACTATTACAATTACTAGTACTACAATTACTATTACAATTATTACTATCATTACTAGTATTACGACTACTATCACAATTACTATTAGAATTACTACTACTACTACTGCTATTACTACTACTATTAGAATTACTACTACTACTACTGCTATTACTACTACTATTACAAGTACTACTACTACCATTACCACCACTAGTACAATTACTACTACTACTAGTACAATTACTACTACTACTACTACTCATACTACTTTTACAAGTACTACTACTACTACCACTACTACTACTACCACTACCACTACCACTACCACTACTACTACTACTGCTACTACCACTACCACTACCACTACCACTACTACTACTACTGCTACTACTACTACTACTACTACCACTACCACTACCATTACTACTACTACTACTACTACTACCACTACCACTACCACTACCACTACTACTACTACTGCTACTACCACTACCACTACCACTACCACTACCACTACTACTACTACTGCTACTACTACTACTACTACTACCACTACCACTACCATTACTACTACTACTACTACTACTACCACTACCACTACCACTACCACTACTACTACTACTACTACTACTACTACTACCACTTATGCAGAGATAAATGCTTGAATCAAACAATGTGGTCACCTGACGGAGGGGAACCGTTTCTCCTTATTTCTGGGGTTTTTGCTAAGCTAACTAACTTCTAGCTCCTGCCTCACAGACAGGAGAATGGTATGTTCCCATCAGCTATGCAGCCGACTTCATAACACCAATGAATACAGTGTGATGACTTTGGTGTACCTTTGTCAGTAGACAGCGAAGGGGAGGAGCTGCCAGAACCGTCCTTTGAGTCATCACTGAGTTTGTGCTGCTTAGAGAGTCCGGGGCTCCTGTCAGAGAATAAATTGCTGTCCTCTGGGTATTCACACAGCAGTCGATCCGACACGACAGGGGAGTTGTTGTCGTATGGAGACACCTCTCCACTAGATGTCTTGATGAAGTCCTCAGACAAGCATCTCTCACTCAGAGAGAAGGACACTTTATTTTGGCCAGGCTCTCTGAAGGAACAAAGATGACCCAACACATGTGATAGATCAAATTAATATGACGGGGTGGGGTGGGGGGGGTCTTATCATGATGTGATGTGACACAGTAAGACAAAAGGGGGACACTCACAAGTGTTGAGAAGCCTTACGCCTTAGTAAATAGTCCACAACATCAGGGTCAGTTTCAAGGAAAGTCATGAGCACCTCATTCTGCAGGTCAGCAGGAACCTAAGAAGTCCAAAACAAGATGGATATAAGACTTTTTAAGAGGTAACTTTTTTTGTTACCTCTTATTTTACAATTACTCACACTTGAACTAAATCTGCATTCACTACATTTTGATGATTAATTCTATCCCAGCCATGATTTATTCAATTTTTAGAAGTATTTACACAGCATCTATGATGCAATGTATGCAAGAGATAGCATGCTGTTTATATGCTATCAGGCAAAAATAATTAAGAGCAATTTAGAAGAGCAGAACTAATGATGCAGAACAAACGTCTGATGGGCTTCCTCTGCCCTCTGGCTTCCTTAAACAGATCATTTTCACATACTCCAATTAAGCACGTCTGTTTTTAAATATCTGTTGAAAAGCAGAAAATATAATGTACATGAGGATCTTGCCCTTAGCTCTAATCATCTTCTATTACTACACAGAGGCAGGAATGACTTAATAACATCCCCGGTGCGGTTTAACATTTACCGTGTAGTAAATTATTTGGTAGTCAGCATTAGAATATTCGTTTCAGGGGAGAAACGTACAGATTTCTGTGTTTAACTACAGTTTTTTGAAGGACAGTGAGAATTCATTCTCAAAACCTGTGAAACTAATGAGAGCATTTTATTAGGCTCCAGTCTATTCAGTACAAGACATTACCATAAACAGAATTTTTTCCTGAATACGTCAAAGATCTTAATAGCCTCTTTTTGAACCAGGACCTTGAAAGTAAATGCTTGTTGGTGTGCGATAACAACAGCTTACCGTAAATAAAGTATCGTATGAAACGATCATCCTTTGGAGCATGCTGATGATGGCGGTGCTGTCTTCTACGTGAGCTAAACTCTGAACTGAAAACTCCTTGTCGGAGTTTTTTGGCTTCTGTAAGAGGTTTGGTCCAAAGACGGTGGCTAAATTTAATGACGTCATCTTGTTTCCTGTCACCTGAAAAAAAGAAAAAAAAAGGACAGACTTTTTTTAGTCTGTTAATAGTCTGGTTTTATTCTTAGCCAGTAACCATCAACCTAAAAGAAAACAGACAATTTATTATCTGCAATAATTTAAACTGGAGACAATTTGTAAGAAAGTAATGTTCACGTGCAGATGTGCTCACAAACAGGAAACTCTTGCATGCAGTGTAATTACTGTATAAAAAAAAAAAAGTCTTTTGTGTTGATAGACCCTTGGCTCCCATAAAATGTTTGGAATGTGCGTCTAACATGCCGGCCAACCACCATCAATCTGGTGCTGCCATCTTTTGTTCAAACAGCCCAAACAGACCTCTTGTTCACTGTTACAATACTCTACATATGCTCTGGGCCCAAAGCCAAAGGAAACTGGCTTCAAATCCATGGGAAACAATTTATCTCTACAATGATGATCAGCAGTCAAAATGTTAAATTAATATGAAACTGAAAAAGTTGGTCATGACAATGAAAGAAGCTTGGCATGCATGTCGGACACTTACCTACAAGACTTTTTATTACAGGAAAACATATATAGGAGCAGTTTTTTTTTAACCTCTTTATATTTTGGAGAATAATCTTTAATCTAAACGATTTTTAGTGCTGAAATGTTGTGTGAAGCGTGCCTTTGATACACTTCATCATGTCTTCAACAAATTGCACATCAGCCATAAGTAATTGGAGGACGATGGATTTCCATGGTAACAACTTATACCCATTTTTCACATAAGTGAGGTTCAATTTTCAAGTACATCCTGTGAACTGTGTAATTTTTTCAAGACAAAGTGTCCATGAACACCAGGAATGAGGATAAAGGCATACCGTATTTTTAGCTTCCATTAGCTCAGATACTTATTTCTAAATGTCTGCTAAACTGAAAGGGTTGGTATTCAGGTAAATACACTATTGAACATATTATGGGGAGTCTACGTGAATATGCCATTACCTTGTTTAATTAAAAATCTAATGACAGACCATTAAGCATAATTTGATAATTTCACAGAGAACTCTCTTCAGATTAGAACCTGAAGGTATGACAAACATCTGTCTGAGTGCCATCTGACACCTGCTAGGAATCATCACAGTCACATTTAACCAGAGTTTTACTGCATCAATCTGCCATAGTTCATTTCCCTCATATATATTTTTATTCTTATTGGTGTTGTCTTAATTTCAACTACAATATTACCAACTTTCTATGTTCATGTAAATCTAATTTTGGGGGGTCCAAATGTAAGAGCACCCAGCTGTGAAACCAGGACATGTACACCTTCCTTACCTCCTGTCCTTCGTTGTCCACGCTGTCTTCAGCATGTGCAGTCACTGTGGACAACAAGCAGAGGAGGCGCTGCAGTGTGTCGCTGTTGCAAGGCGGAAGCAAGAATATCAAGAGCTGGAGGGCGCTCTCCTGCTCTGAATAATCCAGCGCTGCAGAGAAGAAAAAAACCACCACACACCACCCACAGCCGAAGTTACAGAAAGCTTGGTGACTTTTTATCTTTTACTTATGCTTATGTGTCTGCGTTCCTCACACATTGTGTTGACGAAGGCTGTGTAGAGTTCTCTGGTCAGCAGAGGGTCTGGCATGTCTCTGAGGAACTCTTTCAACAGAGCGGCCACATCATGGACACTGTGCTCCTCGTCCAATTGTACCTCCCATCCCTGGTCAAACTCCTTGCGAAGCTGGGTGAAATATTCTGACAATTATAACAACTAAAATGCTGTTCAGAGTTGAGACGATGTGCTCAAAAAAAGCTGAACTTGTACCTGTTGGACTCGTTTTTTGGAACTACCAACACGGAAAATTCCAACCGTCTGTAGGCCTGAAAAACAGAAAATGTGCCATAAATTATGCAAATATTCAGACCGAAATTCATTCATATTGTATAATTCATAAAGTTACAACCAAACTGCATTCCTTGTGACGTTATTCAAGCTACGCTGGAGATTTTTATGTCACAAATTATTTTGCACCCTTCTGATAAGGTGTAATTCCTCTACTTTGACGATGCGTACCATATTTTTCCAGATACTGGCAGCAGAGATCCACGACCCTTGGCACCTGTCTGTAAATTGGGTTGAGGCTGAGCTTTTTGTCATGGCGCTTCTTCCTGTTGCCTGCTACCTCAACTGGAAGGGACAGCTGGAGGGCCTCCAGGAGTCGAGACTGGTTATCATCAAGGTCGGTGATGCAATCAACAGATACCCCGCCCTTGTGAAAGCAGATGGGTGACAAATGTATAGTCAGCGCTATGGGTGGTAATCTTTGGATCCATCATCAACCCACTGATGGATATATATAAAAAAAATAAAAAAAATCACATCACTGAGTACCAGCGGAATCAATATGAATCTATAATCAGACAGATTTCATGCTGCTCTACAGTAGCTTTTCAAGTTCGTTGTCAAAAAAAAAAACCCTACCCGCCTGTGAGTCCGTGGGACCGGGTCTGGTGTGCTGGGGAGGGGTGATCCATTTGGGGTCTCTGAGGTGGAGCTAAGGGATGAGTTGCTGCTGGAAAGCTCTTTGTTGGTCCTTTTGAAGCTGGCGTTAAGGTGGAGGAAGGATAGCATCAATTCAGTGGGGTCACTGTGTCCCTCCCGGAGGGGATTGTAGCGCTGCTTGTGCATGTGGTCGTTGGATATGACCTGCCACAGCGGTATGCCAAATGCCTGGGGCACGGTCTCTGTTTGAGGGGAAAAGGGCAAATCAGAGAGAAGCGATGTCAACTTCTTGGCCACAAGTCAATGGTGAGTCAATAAATATGTGCCAGTAACAACAGCGTGTTACACATCATGCTAGTCGTTTTTGCACCGAGGGTCTAAAACTGTGTTTACATTCATCCTTTGTATCCTTTTAAATAAATGCTGCTCTAAATAAATATGACAAAACATATGCCAAGAACAGTGCTCTGCAAAGCCCATTCAATATTCACAGTCAAGGAGCACATACTTTCTGAACTGCCTTTGTAAACAAAAGGGGTGGGGAAAGAGGAAAGAGGAGGCCGACTGTGCCGGAGGATAGGCTGTAATGAACGAGCCTCCACTTAAGATTGCTTTTCGTTATTTCCCTTGACTGCTTGTCTGACAGAGAACATCACTTTCCTGCCAGAATTTGGCAGAAAAGGAAGTCAAAGATCACAGCACCCCTCAGAGACGTCTTTAAATTCTGATTATTCAGTGTTACACGACTTTGTGAGTCCATACAGCTGTAACTAAAGGGATGAAATAGTATTTGATCCTTAAAGTTGTGTCAAAAGCTAAACAGACCAGAAGCTTGAGCCAATAAAAGACTGCCAGGAGGACAGTTTGCAAGGGGAAGCACTGACTTCACCCTTACAGTATGAAGTGTATCCCGTATATCACTTTACCTTTGTCTTTACTCTTCTCTTTTGATAATGAATCCAACTTACGCCTGAGTGACTTCTTGTGCTTGTGGCCATCTAAAAAGAGGCAGAAGTGTCACTGTTGAATAAAGATCCCAAATTAAGTTTGCTTCTGCTTTCACTTGATAGTCTTAGGCTGTTTGTCTATAATCTTTCAAACGAATTAATAGAAACGGACAAACTGATCAGACCACACAGAGAGAAAAATGTTTAAGTTTGTGACAACACAATCTAATTGTTTACATCTAAAACAGATGGCCTTCAACGGGACTTTACCACAGGGCTGTGAAGGAATACCAAATCAGAAACAGTCTGGAAAAACTTCACATTTCTTGAACAAAACAGTGGAACATGAGCGACACCCTCACATTGTGTGTGTGTGTGTGTTTTAATACATTTAGGGATTGTGATGTAGCAGCCCAGGTCACAATCCAGAAGCAATCGCCTCAAGGCCACATCCTGGAGTCGAACCCTCTCCAACTCCGAGAGGCTTTGCAGGGGGACGGGCTTCAGGCCAACGCTACATCCAGACACGCTGTTCCAGGTGAAGTCACCCTGAGGACAAACACACACACGATCATTGCCATTATGCCTTCATGACTGATTACACCCTCTTCTGACGCCCAGCATGTCTGACAGATACTTTTGCTTCACCTGCCAGCTGCCGCATTAACATTAATCTTCTGCTGTTTCTTGTGACAGAAACTGACAGCTGACACCCCAAACACAGATTGTTCTCAAACATGTCTACAGGGGATTAGTGTCTTCATGTTAGCATGCAGCATGTGTTTTGTTTTGTTTTTTTAATCATGAATTCAAACACAAATATCTTTTTTCTTCCCAAACTATGAAAATAAGAATTATTAAGTTGGTAAAATGAGTGACGCTGAAAAAGTGATCAGGGACCAGACATGACTGATTGTGTAGATTATCCTATTTGACAAGAGGCAGAGTATGTTCATAAATGAAATTTTATTTATCTATTTATTTATTTGGTTAGTTGTTTATGTTTATTTTTTATTTTATTTTATTTTCTCAAACTCCACTCAGTAATTTGAACAAAGATACTCATTCATTCTATAGTGTATTTGCTACTGAGTTTTCAAAAAGCTATGATATAATATACCATAATTTAAAAGTGTTGACAATAATTTGCGAGTAAATATTGATAGAGATTAAACATTCTGATCTTTAAGTACTGTACTAAAAACTGGGCGAGTAATCTGATGTGAAATCCTCAACCTTTGAGCATCTCCATACTGGAGATTACAGAGCTTTGATCCAGTCGACTCGAGCCAATCATATGAGCAATGTTCCAAAGAGGCTTAGTAACTCATTATCGGGATAAGGCTTACAATAAAGTGATTCAGTCTTATTAAATGAGAATTAGGAATGTGCTACACTAGTAGCATGTTATTTTCTAGACCAAGTACAGCAAGCCAAAGTACAGTATTATGCACAGAGATCGTCAGATGACAAATTTATTTTCTGTTCAGTATGCTTACCAGTGTTAACTGCCTGTACTGTTTGTACTTGGCATCATGTGTGAAATAATCTCTCAACTCAGTATTACTGTACAGGTGAATGGCGCCTTAACTGTCTAAGAAAAATTATAACACAGTGTCATCAAAGGTCAGGAAAACAGTCTTAGTCGTCTTTGGGTCACAATCCCACCGGCTATATTTAACAGCAGAGAAATGTCTGTGATTTTATTTAACTGATGTTTAATGACTTTCCCTGGAGTGATGTCACCATTAAAAAACGTTACAAATGTTTCTGGTCTTCATGTTTCTAGGACTGTTGTTTCCCACCAGCGGACTAAGATGGTCATTAGGTCATTTTGACCCAGCATTTAAAACACAGTCGCAGAGGCAATCACACACTAGGAAAATCCCAAAGACACACACACACACACACACACACACACAAACGTGACTTAGAAGAAGAAGAAGAAGAAGAAGAAGAAGAAGAAGAAGAAGAAGAAGAAGAAGATGAAGATTTTTTTTTGATTTTTGCAAAAACACTTTAATCTCATTCAAACATTTTGCAGTTTTACATCAGATGAAAGCATTTAAGTGCCTCAGAACATCTTTTCCAAACAAACTTCAATCACATTTAGAACATTTAGAACATTTAGAACATTTAGAACATTTTACAAATTTTCATTAGATGAAATTTCAAAAACACTAAAAAGAACAAGAAGAACAAGAAGAACAAGAAGAACAAGAAGTACACTTTATTAATCCCCGCAGGGAAATTAGTGGATGGTTTATATATTTTACTCTCACTTATTGTGGCTTTTTACTGTGAATGCGAGAAAAGCCAAAGCCATCTGTTACTAACAGAAGAATATCATCTATGAAATAAAGAAAGCGATTATGATATGTGTGATAAATAACAAGTGCTATCCACTGAATAAATGCAGACTTTCTTCTCTCTGAAGACAAAACATTCTGATATTCATTCTGTTAACAAATGACAGAATGTTTCTTCACACTAAATACATTTAGACTTTAAAATTCCATTTATTTTAGGGGATTAGTGAAGGTGGGTCATTTTTCATAAATGGAGTAAATAGATTGTAAAGACAAGGATTGTTGTAAATGTCAGTAAATGTCATTAGATCCTCTTTTACTGATCATATAATATAATATGGACAAACACCTACACTTCAGTACTCAGAGCAGGAAATACCAAGATGCCTGAAAGCTGGACTTTAAAAACTCCGATTTCAAAATAGTTGTAAACACAAATTCATAATTTGAGAATTGGCCTCTAATCTTTTGGTTTTACTTCAGTTTTTCTGCATCTTGTTATCATGTTTTTAAGTGATTTTATGTGTCTGTTTGTCAGTGTGTGTCAGTAAAAGTAGTTGAATGAGTGAATGAAAGAGCAAATAGACTAACTATAACATGACTCTTAAGCGTCTTTTTTTCTGAAATAACCCTTGTTTTTCTAACTTCTCACAGTGAACAGAAAAGACTTTTGTCCAATCAGCAGTCACTGTTGAATCATGTTAGTGCTTTATAATCTTTGCTGAGCCCTATTAACAACACCACTAACCATCAAATACGACCAAAAGCGGCTTAACAAAGTCTTTTTGTTGTTTCCTAGTTCTGACATTTGAACTATACTGTACACTAAAAGTGTTAAATGCTCATTTTTCTTCTTTAATCATTCTATTCTGTACATAAAACATCAGCCGTAAAACAAGCATAGCTTTTGAAATGTGTTAGTAGCTCCCGTCAAGGTGCATTTTCTTTGACTGTGCAGGACCTAACTGTAATTCTAAGAACTGCTGAAACACAAAGCTTTTGTTGGCGGTCCTGGAATACAAAGAGAGGAAATGTGCAAGGTAGTTCAGACAAAATAGCAAGATCATAACTGTAGATTACACCACTCAGCCTCACTTGGAACTCGATGCAGTGAGGTGATGGATGTACCTCAGCACTCAGGAAGCCATTAAATGGGGCATTGTTGGAAAAGAGTTCCGCAAGAGTCCATACAATGTCTCCGAACGTCTCGGGGGTTGTTGTTGTTGTTTTTTTAGATTTCTACATTCAATTCTACAGCAGTTGTAAAATATCTTGCAGACTCTGTGAAAATTAATGCGTAACAAAATTGAAAAAAACCACCATAGAAGACAAATAACATTGAGTCTGTTTGTTCAGAACAAGTGTAATTGTGCTCCATACAGTTTACACAAATTATCTGAAATTCACTTTCAAAGTAAGGTCATTAACAAATTTGGAGATCTCTAATCAACCAGCATTGGCCGGTTGGTGACGACACATAAGATACAAGAAGACAACAAGTGGAGGACCTGTCAATTCAAGTTTGACTACCATAACATACTGATCCGCTTCCTGTGGTAATGCAATTACATTTCTACCAAAGCTTAATTATTTTCTCCATTTGTATGAACCCGATGACAAACTCAGGGAGCCGCACCGTTCACTCAGTGATAAAACAAACCAACAAAAAGTAGCTACTCACAAGATGGGTGATGCTTCGTTCCACACGGGGATGTCCCATTACAAACGTGGGTCACCACCAACAAGAAGTCACTCCTCAGACTTGTGAAACTACACCAGCATTTTAGAGTCAATTAATACTGAAACCATTTAACTCCAGAAGGGACTTTTCGAGCAAACACAGACCACATGCATGCAGCTGAAGGAAGCCTGGACCCAGGTCTCAGGCAGCAACTTGAAAGTGGAAGTTCACTGAGTTGTTTACATCACTAGGAGACACGTAATCCCTATGAATAGCTCCACCGAGTGGACTGGGAGGGGTGAGTGGTCTCTGTGTAAGAGCCCAACATTAAAAGAAGAAATGCATCTAAGAAGGAAAGACAGACACATTTAACCTGTACGTTAGCTCAACATTAAATAATATCAACAGAGGATTAGCTCCTCTGAACAGCAGAAGGCATTACACAAAATAATATTGTAGTTTAATACTCTCGCACCGCCAGATGGCGAGGTTCCTCCAACCTCAAAAAAGACAAATGTTTCTTCATTTTTTATTTTAAAATTTTATATCTAAAGGATCATGAAATGATTCTCGCAAATAACTGACATTACAAAGTACATTTTAAGATATATTTTACTAACTAATTATGTGGAATAAACGTTCAAAAACAAGGCTTACATAATAAGCGTGCACTGCCTGGAGAAGAAAAAGAACTGACTAACAGTTAATAAACTTGGGTTTTACATAAAGGATCTAAACAGAAAGTCCAATAGTCATCCAAAATGAAACGCAAAATCAGAAGAAATCCTAAACATGGCTGCAACCAGGGTAGCGGATCAGAGAGGGGCTCCAACAGTCATATTAAACAATATTCCATTTACAGTGGTACAGTAAGACCCAATGTGATTATATAGGCATCAAAATTACCACAGTTTTGTAGTGATGTACTGTATGTTGGGTTGATTTAAAGAGAAGACCAAAGTAAGTCAATGATATTATAGGTTGCTCAGGAAATACTGAATATACATTTAAAGCTGACTTTTCTCCTTGTATGCTCTGTCTGTTTCTGTAAATGTGCATAAATAATCCATTATGATCCAATGTCATGACATTCTGTCAGCCAAACTGTGTTCAGTCTCCTCGCCCACAATTATGATCCATCGTGTCCATCGGTATCTGAGCCTCATATAATGATCTCCAGTCATGCTGTGCAAGTCACATTGTTGGACGTGATTCACCGTGAAGAACTGTAGAACAGCAAAGATAGACGCTTCCTCTGTGAGCTAATTAAATCCAATCATACTGTTTCTTTCTTCCATCAGCACAACGGCCACCTTAAATAATTAATTTTCACTTCATATAATTAAAAAAAAAAACCTTAGGAGAGTTGAGACACTGAATTCTAACAAGGAGACTGAATTTCATTATGTGAAGCAGAAATATGGACGTTGAGATCGGGGATGGGTTTTTGCTTGCAGGAGGCATGCATGTCAATTATGTAACCGTACAAAACAACATCGCAATTGATGTGAAGCAGAGAATTATCATCTGTTTATATCAAACAAACTGTAAAATCTTTCTCTTATCAGATACAAACTGGATTCTATGGCATTGCAGCTTCAAACCAGTAGGTTTGGTCTCATGCTATGAAAATGGACGGTCTCTCGTGGGAAGAACTATGTGCCTGAGGGACTGTAGCCAAGGATCAGGTCATGCCGCCGCACTGTGAGAAATACAAGTTAAGGCTTTCTTCATGTAAACCAGATGTCTCTGCTTTCCATCTCAGCTCGGCCTATTGACACCCTGAGGTCGTACACCTTGCAAAATGCACAGTGATGTCCAACCTAGGGAAAATACAAGGTCATTTAAAGCATAGATCAAACATACCAAAAGATTTGTTTCGTCATCAAGATCATGTGACATAAGTCATCACTTGTTGATCCTTAGGATCACATGCATAAGTGATGTAACATTGCATGCCATTCGCTGGAAAACATCAAACATTATGACCAAACTTATCACAGTGACTGATTTCCACAAAATCTATGGCTCCCTATGTGATTTCTTATCATGAAAGGAGGGCTCTGCAGAGTTGGGGTCAGAAATGTCTTTATTACTGAGTTGGAGCGCGATATGAATAATATAAAGTACTACAGTCTTGGTTCAAGGTGACTGGTCTCAAGCAAGGATTTCTCACCTCACACCTGAGTTCTGCTGGTCTACATTGATAGAGCTGCACTGTCTACAGATGTCAAAAACGGTCACGTAATGTGCATTGATAAATGGTGATGAATGAGAGTATGGATAATTCACTACATCTGCACAATGTGCTTAAGGTTGTTATTTCCAGTAAAGGTAACATTTTTCAGCTTTACAATGAACGTAGACTGCAGCTCCGGTATAATGGTGTGGGTAGCTTGCCTGCACTCCCCCAAGTCATAATTCACTTTAAATATCCTCTCTGACACTGAGCTGTCGCCAGTATTAATCAGTTACATTCAGGCTGACGGTGATTACATTTCTCAGAGCTCTGGCTGCAGGATCGGGCCCACTGTTGATGACTTTAAGACAGACCAGATACCTAGTATCTGTTACAAGCCTCATGTCTGCATTGCATTTCAATTATACCAAACAAACAGTGTTACCATGAGACCCATTTTAAGCACAGGAGTACAGATTGGTTAAATATGAACATGTGACACTGCAAACTGTTATAAATATGCAAATACTCACTGCAAAGGGTCTACAACACATCCTTAGTCTAGTCTCTTTGCTTCTTGATAATCATATGACAAGATGAGGCACCTTCTCACAGAGAGAAATGGTGTCGTTTTTTTAATTGTCCATAATTTTATATCTAGTTATAACTGGATGATTTCTGTTAATATAAACTAAAAGTCTATTAAAACAAAAATACCAATGATTCTGATAATTACAAATTTATTATTTCCTATGATTGATTCATCAATAAATCAATGGTTTCTTCACTATTTGCATTTGTAAATGAACCGAATGCTTCTAATGGAAACTTAACTGAAGTAAGTTTTAGATTACTTATATATAAAAAAAACATTTTCAAGCAAGGGTAGTACTTATTGTACATTTCATTCATACAGCTGGAAGTAAAAGACAAACAAGCAAACCAACAAGCAATTGGGGGGGGGGGCACTTCGCCTGTATAGTGACGCCCCTGCACTCGAAAGTCCTCCAGTCAAACGTCAACCAGCGTCAACACTTCATGATTCCTTGTAAAAGAATGAACTGAGTCATTTTAGCTCACAGTGACGCAGACTGCAACTGTAGTGTATCCCAGGCAAAACGTGCGGCTTGGTGATGTTGCAATAATGCATGGAAAATTCCTTTTGAGTTTCTTTCCCATTTGAGATTAAATAATGAATGAATAAATGCAGTTGATTAACAGACAGTTTGGATATGATATCAGTAAAGATCAGAGGAACATCCGACGATCCTGTGACTTCATGAGGGAATTCAAGCTATTTCCTGAAGCTGTACACGTTCGGTTCCGCGCCGAGGCGCGTCGAGCCTTCTGCTCTCGATCGTGCGTTAATTTGTTGCCATCGTCAATTCAATAACAAACAAAAATGGTAAAATGCAATGGAATGGTCGATGGAACAAAGTGAATTAAATTGTGTTTTTTTTGGACAATTCCATCCCCCCAGTCATCGTAATTATGAAAATTATCTGCCGCCAATAACTCTGACGATCTGACCACAACTGTTCACTCCAGCAGAGGCCGTTACGCACGAACACAACGTGGTGTACTGGAGGTTTATAGAATCCTGTCAGAAATCAAAACTGACAAAAACTAATCACTAATCGACTGAAACGACCCATCAGGTCACTGACCTGTGATGATGCGTCTTCAGCTTCGGTTCCGTAATGTCGCATCAACGTCGGATCCAGGCTCCTGGTCTGCCTCAGTCTGCGCTTGGAAAAAGTTTTGGGGCTCGACGAGCACGAGAAAACACTGCTTAGCAATCCTTGAGCTGTCATATCTCCGATAAACTGATCAATACATGATGAAAGAAGTGTGAATAAATTTAAAAAAAGTTACATCACTGCCACAGATCCAAAACGGATCGAAGTAGAGGCACCGCTTCACAGAGGAGCAGCAGGTCCGCCGCGCGTCACCACGCGTCCCTGGTCACCTCCTCCGCCTCCCACGCTCTCAGGAGGCTACTTCCTCCGTTCTTTCATTTAACTAAAGATTCAAATGAAAGACCAAATTTGTGTTAACACCACGAATAAACGAGATCATCAGACAAATAGGCATACATATAGGATCCCTGCAGTTTTGTAATAAAGATGATTTATAATAATTAAGCTTTGAGTATGACCTCGAGGAGAAAACACACTGTAAAACAGGGTTTTAAAGAACAAATACGTGTTCTACTTGCAGCACGATCTTTGTATTCACTATTGATTTTCAAATATATATATAATTTTAAGGGAAAACAGATATTAATTAAGAGTTGTGAAAAATAATACGTGTTGTTTATCAAACTCAAGGACTCTAGATGTGCCGCAACTTCTTTTTCTATTCTGGCTCCTCCATCATTGCTTTAAGATAACTGGCTAAATTAATCAAGTTCCAAATATTTTAAATGAAACTGGTGGAGTGCTTAGTACCAGTACTAGTACCAGAATACCTTTGAAAGAAACTAAAAATTGTATGGATTGGCTACCACTCTCTTATGGACCCTGATAGAAGCAGAAACTGGTAAGACTATCCCAAAATTCAGTCATTCTTTGGGCTGCACTGCATTTCTCCTCACCATGAGGCAGTCAAGATACTTGGCATGTGGTGCCCTGGGAATAGACCCTTCCTGTGGGAGCTCCAGGGAAGGGACCTGTGTGATAACATGACATGTGAACTAGCACTGAATAGCAATGATAAGGTTTTATCAGATACCGTAGCCCACCAAACAGACAGGGGAAGTGGCGATAAGAGGGCAGCTTTGCGTTTGATCCACTTATTTGGTGATGGTGGTGAGGTTTGAAGTAAGACTCCCTGCAGAATCCCAGCAGACTTCCTGTTATGTCATCTCTTGTTGGGATAAGTGGAGGCCCGGGAGTTTATGGGATGGTGAAATAAACATTTGCTCATACGGCGTTTCCTTGTGAAATGCACTTTATGCTTTTGAATTAACATAGTGATTGCAGTTCTTGCCCCAGCTGAGCTATTTTCCAATACTGTCCAGTGATGTTACAAAATATAATAGCATGAGGTGTAATGTACAGGCTCTTGATAGGAGGGCAGTTCAGACTGTCTCACTGGAACCATGCAGTATTCTATGGGGATGTACAGTATGTGGGAGATAATTGTTCTTATAATTTATTAGATAAGTTATCTTGTGGCATTAGAATATCAGATGAAAGCTGACAGACTCTGCTTTGAATCTGATTATATGAACATCTCTATGATGATGATGATGATGATGATGATGATGATGAAGACCTTTTGTCAGTGCCATCAGGTGAGTTATTTTAATGCCTAAAGTTAAAATTACTTAATTAATCATTTAATTATTTATGCATTGGAAGTTTACACTTCAGTACTGGCTGATTATTTATGAGGAAGATGCTTCTGATGCCTGCATGAGTCAGCATAACATGAGGCGAAATTCTCCTGGTAGTGAAGAGCCGACAACTAAACTACTGTCCACTAGATGGCGGTAACGCGCCCACACTGTTCCTCAGCATCTGCCATGAATTCCTACAACTCCAGATATCTACTGATGCAGGAAGCGTTTGTTTACCAGATTCAAGGAGTTGGTCGGGTTAGGGAAGACCACTATGTATATGTAGAGCCCTGAAAAAGTGTGATTTTTTTTTTAACGCTCACCAGTGATGGAGTTGAAGAATTTCATTGGTTTGTTGACGGGGTTATTCTGATGGTAATGGAGACATGCCTCTCTTTAGGTATATGAAGGGGTGCTCGAGAGACACAGTGTGAAAGTGGAGCAAAATCCCATTAATCAAATTAAAAATTTATGTGGGGAAATTATTTTTTTTTTCATTCATTGTGTTTTGTATCTATTGAGAGAATATAAAAATAGTTTTTGCCACCTCTCCTGCATTGGTATCATGTGCCATGCGACAATCCATTTTTCTACACTATACATTCCAGTATTGCTATTACATTAGGAAGATCTATGTTTGACTGTCAGAATGTCTTTCTGCTCCTCCATGAGATGTTAGTTACATTTTCCTTCAACATCACCTGTAAACTGCTAGAGTTTGAGGAAAGATTTCAAGGTTGCAAAAAATTGTAGATTGTTAAATGTCCAGTCAGTATTCATTACCAAAATGCTAGCTGTTTGTGTATAACATGGGCTTATTTTTAACACTGCTGTGTTTTCCTTTTAATAAAAGGTGGTTACTGGTTCCTGTTAAATGTAATGCCTGTCTGTGCAGAGTGATCATCTGAGGTTTTGTCTGTGGTAATTTGATTGAAATCAAATCACACTAGTAATAGGTTCTTAAAGTCAATCATAAACTCTGGCGCACATGAGTCCCTTATTCCCAAATATAATTAGAATGAATAAAATTGCCCCATTGTGAACCTGTTTTCTGTTCTAATATATTTTTGTTACCACAATGGGGTCTGCACGCAGTGGAGGCAATACCTGTACCTATACAACAGAATAGTATTCTACAGTATCAGCATTAGGCTTAAATTAAAGAAGCTATAATATTTTCATTAGATAACTATCATTCTTAACCTGTGTTAATTTTATTCATTTTGACAGATTAGATAGTTTAACGTGTGAGTTCCAGTGTTTTCACAATGTTTGGGTAATACAATATGAAATCAAATCCAATGCACCAGTATTCTACACAGTGAAGTCATTTGTTATCACCTTGCTGAAAACGAGCCTCTTTTACTACAGATACTATAGTTGATCCGATTTTTCTATTGGTATCACTGTAAATGCTAAATTAAACTGGATATTCGAAGAAGCATCATAAAAAGAAATATTTTTTTGACTTCAATGAGGTCAAATTTATGTACAATATCCTGTTGGCAAGTTCCATTAAATTTGCAAAGAGCTTCACATAACATTTTAAATCTGTTAGTATTAACGTAAATGAGGGAACTCTGGTAAAAGCCCAACTGAATTCAGCTTTAATGACACGCAGTGCCTCCTTTCTGTCACTTGTCTGCGCTGGTGTACTGTGTAGAACAGATTTCATAGAAGCAGCCAATGGCATCATACTGGTATAAACCCTTAATTATACACATTAAAGATAATCTGTCCTAGCGGGCCTCCAAAAGAGAATGAAACAGCACCTTTGGACATTTTACACTTGCAACTCTGTTTATGACATCTATTTATCCTGAATTAGAGTACACATATTGACAAGAAGTCAATAAACTAAAACATAAAGGTCTTGGTTCTGCCTCAAATTGTCATAATTTGATGGGATTTAAAACTTTGTGGAGGAAATCCAGTTTGATTGCATTAGCTATCTTGTCTCTCTTTAATCATTTTCAACAAAATGTTATAAAGGATTAAACACAGCAGAGGATGCAACGTTTTGAATTAGTGAGTCATCACAGACTCTTTTGGGGGGGGGGGGGGGGGGGTTGAACAGACATGGAATCAAACATGTGTTTTGCTCATGTTTATGCCCCCCTGCTGTTAATGTATTCAGTGCAGAAGTTAACAAAACAAATCTTTTGTCTTTTGAAATATGGGATGTTAAGACAACACCCATTAGCGGAGTGCAGCTACACCAGACTGGTGACTGCTGTTATTACTCTGATTACCATCTCTTCCATTTGATAGCACATCTTCTCCACACTGAAGGGGAAAATGGGAGTAATGGTGAGTGGAAAATGCAATCTAGATGTCACACAAGCCTTTGATTAACCATTTACAGTAGCAGTCTCTGGATGAGGGTAGGGCCACGTCATCTCATATTTCCACTCAGTCTGATCCTTCAAACATTACTGGCCACAGCATATTGATTTTTCATTCTCCTGAATATCCCCTTTCCGTTAACAGAATTCATGTAACACTATCAGTGTTTCAAGGAGGCCTCCCCTCCCAGTACCTAATCCTAGTGCCATACTGCCAGTATCTTCTCCACCCCTCAAAGAGTCCACATTCAGTGTTTGCCCTCCATCAGTTCCAGCTGGGAGTTTCTACACGAGGGGAGCAAAGACATGGAAATAGTTCACAATGGAAAAAATGAATGTGTTAGCACCGATCTGGATGAAAACCAAGACCAGCAGAGGTGAGTTTGATGCTGTTTCACCTCGTTTTTCCACTGCTAAGTCTTTTAAATGACTGGCATAGAGTTGATAAATGTCCCTGAATATAATGTGTCATTCAGGAGACAGGAGTCTAGATTTGGTGTCTAATCAAATTTTTAATTGCATCATTACCAACAGACTGTAAATATTAGTTTGCAGAACTTTGTAGCTCTAGTATAAAAATGCAATAGAAAATAGTTAAATAAAGTCATTTCTTTTGTGATGTGAGAGTTTTAATCTGTATTTATAGCTGACTGAAATCTGTACATTTCCACTCTACCATGATGACATGCACCAACCAATTAGCTTTAATATTATCAGACTAATAGTTGTGGTTACAGATGACTGATGCTGACTGATAGGCTTAGAGCCCAGCCTGCAGGGATGCAATGCTTCTGATAACAGTGACGATGTTGGCTTGGTGACCTTAACAGCTTTCCACGGGCACATTGATTTTTCTCCCATATTACAAATAATTGCTGGCTGCTTTGAACCCTATCCTATCCTCCCCGGCCAGCGGGGCGGGGCTTAGGTATTGTGTTGACGTGGGAGTGTGTATCTGATTTGAGGAATGTGATATCCCACTATCTCATTGACTGCGATTGACTCCTGTGTACCTCTTGTCTGTGATATGAGTACATTCAGCTGTATCAGGGGAGCTGTTGCCTGTTGGGGTTCTATTTTACAGACAGTTAATCGTGCCTGAGAAAAAGTAATTATAAACAAAAGTCTGAGATTACAGTTTCATTAAATAGTGCAACTTAATGTTTGATTTATACAGCAGAAATACTGTTCAGAATTTGAAAGCTGTGACTCAGTTAATGGGCTTCCAACTTGTTTAGTTAATTATGATTAATGATCTGTTTCCTAATTTTCTGTGATTGCAAAAACGTTAATTATCCCAATTCAAATTTTTTGCCAAATAATGTAAATCACATTATTGGAAGAAGTGCAGTTTAAAGCCTTATAAATATACAACTATAACCTTACATTGGGGCCCCGCAGTTGCTCTTATTAGAGACTTCCTGTTCTGCATGGTGCAACTCTCATCATTTTATGCAAATGACTGCATCTTCTGTTTGTTCTGCTCCACAGAGTAATGAAAAAGTCACTTCCTTGCAGTTATTATGTGAAGCACAAATCTGCTTTGATGAGCTGAAAACAATTGCATGCATGTGGGAGCATGGAAACCACTGTTTAAGTCATTTTGCAGAACTAGAACACTTTTTTTTTTCATATGCCCTTAAGTTTATTTGAATAATTATTAATACGTTCAGAACTGTGTGCTGCCATCAAATAAGTTGTTGAAGCGATCTGTAATGAAGCATGCAGCTTCACTTTGTTTTAACCGAACAAATGAGCCATCAACTCATGCGGAGTGAACAGCACGTTAAATGAGATCAGTCTGAGAACGCACACTGCCAATCATATCCATTTTAATTCATCACTGTTGTGACCCCAAGACAATATGGAAAATGTGATTTGTAGTTGTGACCACTGTAGAGGGTTGTAGTGCTTTGAGCATCCCCTGCTCAACCCCACTCTAAGTGGTCTGGCCTGTATGCCATGAAAAACAGGACACTATGCAACACGCTCTGGCCCAGGGGTGGGTGTCAAGCCACATGATTGGATAGATTCATGTGCAGTATTTATCTCATACAAAAGCATGCTCTTTACTGCTTTAACCTCACAGCACTCCACTGTGGCCATGTCGTCATGCTCAGCTTGTGTGTACACCGTGTGCACTTTTGCAATGGTAGTTGTTGGTATGGGATACATATATATAGCAAGACATGTTTTTATGAAACGCAGTGTGAACACAGTCAATCTGTCTTCTACGGGCAGCTGAACCTGGGCCTCCACAGACTGTGACATGTACATGCCATGGGACATATTATGCAAGCAATTCTATTTGCCTGAAGAGGCAAAGACACGTGCCTCAGTTCATAAGTAATGGAAGACTGTGAATGCCATTCACGCATGAGAGAGTCTGCATGCCGTAACGTAGCGTGAACTATCATGTTGTTGAAATGTCATGGGAGTATGTCAAAATGGCCTAAAAATCCTAAATGTGCACCTGAGAGAAATATTAAAGGCGCTATATTCATTCGATTAAAAACATATAGTGACAAGCTGCATTTGACATTAGATTTTGAAAGTATGAATAATAAAATAATACCTGATGCCACTGCATAACATTTAGGTTAAGATCTAATTCATTGGTTTATATAGGATTTAGGTTTGGCTCTGTTAAGGGTGACAGGTGGCTGGCAGATAGTGATAGAGTTTGGATTATGTTTGAAGCTTAATTTTTTAAGCTTTCGTGGATGGTAAAACACATGCCATCTCCAAATGCCTCTTAGTGGGATCAGATTAATATTTCAGATACTGCAGCTTGGTTGTATACTGAAATATTGTGAATTACACCATTGGGATGAAACGCAGAGATGTTGTTTCATTTGCAGGAAGCAGTAAAATGTGATTTATATCTTCTTGTCGGACCAGTAGAATCAAGCTGAAATACACTGCAGGTGAATCGCACCAAAGCCTCACATTTTCCATGAGAACTCTGACTTAGCTCATTGGAGTCCAGCTGTCCACCATTGATCCCTCTGCCTTTTCTGATGCACTGGCCCGGAATCTGATGTTATTTCATTACTGAGGCAGGAGCAACAAGCTCGGTCTCCTCCCCCCCCGGGGCACCGGTCACTCAGTTGGATAGGGGTACTGTATGTAATCATAACTGAATGACTTAGTTAGGAAAGCTTGGTCATCTTTTGAAAGTGAAAATTAAAAAGAGACAAACTTAGGAGTCGGGAGCCACGAGAGCATCGCTTGAACGGCCTGGAGAGGATAAACAGAGTAGAGCTTTAAAGACTTGTCATCATAATGGAGCCAGAGGACAGTGATCTTGGCATCTTTACTGTCATACAGTAAGTATTCATGTCCTCTAGATCTGTGCTCTGCACTTACTTTATAATTCAGTCACATCTGATCAGAGCACCAATGGCTGTTGTAGGACCGTATATAGTATACGCTAGAGGAAGCAGAGACAGTTCAGCTTTACATAATCCATTTGATGACAACTAACAATACTCTACATGGGAAGTTTTTCTCTGCTTGGATTAATAAACCCTTTTAACCCATATTTTTTATAGTAGAAACAGAGAAGCTGTGTTTAATAATAATCTCATGACCGCAGTTCAAGTATTGTGCATGCTTTTTACTTCCTGGGATGTTTAAAAGCAAAGTTTTGTTTGCATTTAGCTAGATTTATAATAGATTACTTAGCAAGTTGATGAGAAAAATAATGTGCAAGAGATTCTTAACAGCAGTTTGTACAGCTTTGAAAGACTGCCAGAATGTCCATGGTGTATCGAGCCATCTGCCCAGTGCATGCTGTGTGAGGTTTCATCCCTCAGCAACCCACAAGGGAACATGTAGACGATGATGGTATGGATGGATATACCAAACGTGTTTAAAGCCAGGCACATAAATTTCTCAAGCATCCCCGTCGACTTGGTTCATTTGCTGAACAGCTTACAGCCTCCAGGTACTATTTTGACCTTTTATAGCAAGTGCTGTTAAATTGACAAACCACATCTATGATATTTTTGAAAACACAACATAATTCATTCAGGTAACACGTCAGTTCTGATCACAATTAGTCATACTGCTTAATATTCATAGGAAAACAGCATTCAGATCTCCAGATTCCTACCTAAAACCTGTCTTATTCATCGAATAAACAGGCATAATTTGCATTGCGCGAACATATGGGAGAAGTCCAGGTGGTTCATTGGCTGGTGCATACTAAGAAGCATGCAAATTTATAGAACATTGCAAATGAGATGGTTGAAAAAGTGCGGCGAGAGTCGCTAGCTGACGTGACCACTGCTGAGGTGTGAGAGTCGCTAATGCTAATTTGGGATCACATCATCACAGTACAGTCAAAGCTACAGTCATGTTTGTGCTGCACAGTGAAGTCCTTAATGCTGCTTTATCTGTGTTTTATCTCACAAGCACCTTTTTGGATGTGTCCAGATAACACCTAGCATTCATGTGCTGTTTTGTCCTCTATCTGACTACCTGCAATGGTGTGTGCTTTATTCAAAGTGGCTGTGCTCTGCTTATTTTATCCTTGACAAAGCAAGCAACGTGATTCTAAGGCAGGACTTGCAAAATTTGAGCACTGCCAGGTTTTAAGTGGCCAAGCGTAGCCAGAACAACAGAAATCAGCTTTTAGAAAGCTACTCTGAGAGAGGAGAGTTAGGGATCAGCAAGGCAGCGGGGGTTTTAGCGGTCAAAGCTTCAATCGTAGTCTCCTTAGATCACGCTTCTGTCTGACCTTAATATTCTCTGCCGTTCATGGTGCTGGCCTCTGGGCCCTGAGCCTGTAGACAAACACGGCTATCCAGAATATGCTGAGTCTCGCATTTGATGTAAGCAGTCTCCACGCTCATCAGTGCATCGTTGATGTATTTGTGTACGCGACACAAAAATAATCAGCATCGACAACAAAACTGCCTGTTCTATTCTATCTATCTGAGATGCGCTACCATGAAAGTGAACGTTAGAATGTGATTCATTTTTATTTTATTTTTTAAACAAAGACATCAAGTCTATCCATAGATAGAGATTTAAGTGATAGTCTGTCAGGGACAATACACAGGTTCACTTTTTTGCCCATCTTGTCATTTATTTTTCCATGGCGACAGACAAAAAATGAGCATGAGTGGAAGTGGCAACATTTTTTTATTGCATGTATCAGTCTCAACAAAGCCACGCTGACTCACCCTGCATTGAGCCTTACAAGTTGTGGCACTCTAATATAGGACGGTTGCTGCTTGACTGTGGAAGCAGTAATAAATCTTTGCTTAAATTTGCATTCTATGTATTTGATTCTGTTTCTCTGTTACCACCTGACATTTTTTATTGATTCTAGTGATTATCATTCTGTCAGGCTCCCAATAGGGAAATCCACTGAATGTGACCGGGTAAGGGATCTTCTTCTTTTCACACTTTAAGCACATTTTGACAATACTGTGATTTGTTTGTGTCTCAGCTTATGAATGGTTCATTGTTCGTGGTAAATAGCTGTATTCAAGCCCAATTTAACAAATAGAGATGCCTTTTTATGGAGTACATTTGAAGTTTGCTTTGTGTGCTTTGTGTTCCCCATCACGGATCAAGACAGAACAAATTGTCTCTATTACCTGTAAGAGGTTCTTTTTTTTGTCAGAGCTGTCTGAGCCACATGAAGAAGCATCACATCTCACTGGATCAGAGTATTCTCCAACAGAGGTGGCCTGACTCGTATTTGATTTATGAGTGGTGATCCTACCTGTTTGGAAAAATAGATGCATGGCGACTTGTTGATGGGGCTGAAACGTGGCGTTACCCTTTAGCTGAATTCTATTATCTCAGGGCTCCCCTGCTCAGTGATCAGCACACCAACATCTGGGCGATTGAAACTGCTGCCCATGTTGGATTAGATGGAGCAAGACATGAAAATTTATAGACATGTAGAAATATCACAAGGAAATGACACAGGCGTCTGCTAGCATACAGATGACTTCCTGAATCACAAAAATCTCATCTTCTCCCTGCGGGACATTGATTAATCCCACACATCCACTTGTCTCTTTTTTACTACAATGGAATTCCATTCTACATATGTTGATCTAACAATCCTGATCCCCCGCTGAGGACATTTCATCGGCTGTGTGTTTATCTGTGATGTTGATTGTTAAAATGTTTTGCGGGCCCTTTCGTGATGGCCTAGTTCAAAACGGGAATTTAGCAGCTGAAACATTTCAAAAGGTTTAAACGAATGCAGTGTAAAATATGAGCATCTGTGAGGCAGAAACATCATCTTGAGGTGGGAATATATCAGGTCCTCCTGTTCCTCTTTTGGATCAACACTCATGTTATGTGCACATCATTCAGGTTAGTCGCTGTCTTTTCTCAATCTTTCTGGACGACACGCCGTTTGACTGAGGATTGACGAGTCGAACCTTTTGGGGGGAATTCTCGGAATCAGACTGCATCCTTTAATAGTGATTCTCGTGGCCTTTGCTTCCATGGACACACACAACATCCTCGTTTCTTCCTTCTTCCACTCCAACCCCCCCCCCCCCACCACCACCACCACCACTAGGGCTGCCACCCCTGTCCCTCCCTCTCTCCTTCTGCCCCTGGCTCTGGCTCCCTCTGCCTCTCTCTAGAGCTGTTGTTACTGTGCAGCTCCCACACATCATTCCACCGCGATAGAAATTAAATGAAGGTGGCTTAGTGCAGCTAACACAGGCATGCTTTGAAGGATGTAACAGGGGTGGGGTGGGGGGGAGAGAGACTGCCTGGCTAGATCCTTTTCCATGGGCTGTGAATATGCGCTGCTGAGACGAGGACGCACCAATCACTCAGCCATGCAGAAGCTAAGACAACAGGACTAATCTCTCAACCTGACTTGTGGAAGCTCTACTTTTTTCCTGCATTATTTATTCCTCACTGCCAGATAGTGTGGGACAATGGAGCCGGAGTGAAGTAGATTGTAGATTTGTAGCCGTGACTGCAGTCTTGCAGCACACATGGATGTGTTCAGCTTTGTGAAGATGCCAAAGCTGGCAGGGTGAGTCTGATGGATGCTGCTGTGCGTTTGCCTGGCTGTGAATGTGCCTGTTATCTAGTGGTGGTGGTGGTGGTGGTGGTGGCAGGGGGGGGTGTTCATGTACGTCCATACAGACACGGTTTGGAGAGTGACACATGAATCACATGTGGAGGAGGATAATTAAAAATACTGAGTTATTGATTGCTCAAGAGAGCAAGTTGTGCAGTCATGTATGACATGAAATGAATGGGCAAGTGGGGTAAATGGGAGTGGAGGTGGATGAGAAGCTGATGCGGCTCTTGTATTTAAACTGTGTATAAGTTGGTAAATTCCTTACAGTACAAACAGAGGCTGTTACTTTATGTGTGTAGCGATGTCATGAAAACATACATGATTTGGAGAATTACAGTAGCCGCGTTAGTTTCAGATTTTAAAATCACTTCAGCTCAAGGTTAATGGGAAAATATGACCAAATCACAGTAGAGTCATTTTTGGTAGTTTGGTAATTACAGATATCTTATTTCTTATTTTTCTGAACATGAATTACAATCAATATCAGCTGTCATCTAAAACTGTCTGACTGGTCAAGTTATGAGCAAGAAGATGAACACTACAAACCCAAGCTGGGTTATATTTAAAAAATGAAATATAATGACTCATTTTTTTATTATTAGTCTTCTGCTTCTCATTCATAAAATGTCAAAAATTGAGATATAAAAATAGGAGTTTCTTTATTTTGGAGGAAGTAATTTCAAATATGCAATAAGAATATGTTTTTAAGTTATGAGAAATTCACTCTTTGCCAGGATGACACCTCACCTCAGCATCCATAGGTCTGCTAGATTGATCTGACCGGTGGATGGTAATCCTCCTAGGGGATTTGGCTCCATCAGAGGCAGCGAGTGATGGGAACAGCTAATCCTATAAACGTGAAATATTAAATCAGAAGCTGTTTATGTTACAGGAATGACTATTCATTGCATTTCACTTCACTTATGAGTCATCAGCAGACTGCGTTGGCATTTTTTTTTTTATTAGACAGACTAATTTTGTTTAACAATAATTTATTTCAGCTTTGAAGCTTAGTGATACACTACAATTTTTTTGCCTGCAAATCACAGCTTTTTTTTTTATTTTTTATATTCCTACAGTAAAACATGATTTTATTTTTTTTTTAAATCAAATGATGGGAACAATGTCTTTCAGTTAGCATTCCTCAGCATGGTAGCATGATGCAGCTCCCGACGGATCACCAACGTCAGTGCATCCTGTCACTCTTAATAATGCTACACAATGCTATCTCTGATTATGAGTTACCACTGCTACACTGCTCGGTTTTTTTTTTTCTCTGTTTCCTCATGCTCAGCTGCCAACAAGAATTTAAGTCAGCAGGATGTTGTTTTGCAAAGGCTGATGAAACATTTTAGAGGGAGACCCAGTGTATGTATTTCTAGATCCACATGAAAATGACTTTGAATTTATTATATCTTCCTCCTGCCTTGCAACGCCTCCAGATGTGTTTGTCAGAAGCCAAAGCATGTTTTTGCTTTAATGTCCTGATTTTTAAGCTGTATTTCAAGCTTGCAAACATTTTCACGTACTTGACATTTGTTTATTGCAAGATAACAAATTCTTGCACTCTCTTCTTGTCTAAAACGGCAAGTTTGAGTCATTTGATCAAAGTAGTTTAAGCAGCTTTGTTTTAATCTTTCCATGTATAACTCTGGCTTAATTTAGCTGGAAGTGCTGTGACACTTTAAATGTATCCCATTGGTGCAGTTAATGAATGTGATTAATGGGTAAACTGTCAATTATCACTCCATCAGAGTGATTGCAGACTCAGTATGGTAGCTGAGAAATTATTTGTGGTGACTGCTTGCAATGCATGCATTAAAAAATATTCAGATAATTTATGATATTATTTTTTTGTATTTTCACATTCAAATTAATGGGTTTACAAATTGTGTTTTTCTGGATGAGACATTTCTGGACTGCATGACCTTATTCAGGTTCATGTAATAAAATCTATTACATTGGATTTTGTGAGTAAGGGTTCTTCTACAAACTTTTTTTGCACAGGAAATCACTGGGCTAGACAAATTGATTAGCCTATATGTTCATCAGAGTACACAAAGACCAAAAGATCTGTCATTTGGAGTTGTTCAGAAATGGCTCAGGGTCAGAAATGGGAGCCAGCTGGATGGTGCATGAGGTCTCAGGCGACCATTTTCTTCTGTCCTTTAGAGATTTTAGCATAAAACAACGAGTAACACAATGAGTTGCTTGAGAATTCAAGTGTAGTTGCCCACAGGGTTTGTACGCCACTATATTTCATTAATGCTAAGCAATGCAGGCCTTGGGAAAATGCAGTGCAATGATGAAAAAATAACAACACAGATGTCTTAATTATTTTTAACAGCTGGATGTGATGTTACCATGTGGTGTGATAGAAATGTATATGATTGTTGTGAACTATATACCCTGTTATTTTCCAGAGTGATGCTCAAGCAGCATCTCTTTGTAACTTCATGGTGCTTTTCTGTCTAACACGTTAACTATAGACTTACTCTCACAGTAAAATAGCAGGATGATTAAAGTGGATCTGTTTCCCAGATGCAGTTTTATTCCCACACAGAGGAGATTAACTAACCAAAAACCTTTCTGTGTGGAGCCAACAGAGAGCTGCACAGGATAGTGCTGTTTCCCATGGCAACAATATCAGTACTTCCAAAGAAAAACACAGAAATGCAATATTCGGTTAGAATAGCGAGGGAAATAGACAGATCTTATTCAGAAGTGAGTGCAAGTTAGAAAATTTCAACATTAGAGCAGGAGACTCTTCGGACAGGACGTCTAACTTGTTTTGCTGAGGTCGCTTCATATGACAGTGACATCTTGCCAATCAATGTGGACAAAAAAACCAATGTATTTTTCACATAAAGATATGGAAGCATGAAATCCTGCCATTATGTAACTAAAAGGTCAGCAATATTTTGGAAATCAGTGAGCTGGGATCACAGAAGTTCCTCTTTGTCTGAGCCGCTCCCTGAGCTTCCTCCCAGGAGATGGTCATCTCATCTGCCTCTCTGCAGATTTCATATCCAAACAGAATCATATTAGGGGTTTTGGTCTGCATCAAGTTTTCTGTTCAATCCAGGAGCACAGCATCAGTGGCGCCTCTGTCTCTTCACTGTGTCTTAAGTTATTCTTGTAATACTTTGCTCCGTGTTATTCAAAAAGAGTGAAAAATCAAGTGCCGTCTATTTTTGTTCAACTTTGTTAGGAGTGGAGTGTTGCTCAGTCTCTTAATGCACCACAAACCTCCAAGTGTTGCTCAACCATGAGGAATTAGCGTGTTGATTCAGTAGATCCTGTGTTTCATCACATACCAGACTGGCTGCAGCAGAAGAGAATAAAGTGATGAGTAACCAATGATGGCGTATGTAGAGGAAAACTGATATGCCTCTGTGGACTGGGAGAGGATTTTTGTGTCTCTCTCAGTGCATGCTGGGAAAGCCTTAAGAACCAATAACAGCAGGGAAAACGGGATCAAAATATTCCTACCTCTCAATGACAATATACTGTATGTATCTTTCTGAAGACCCCATGAAAAATACACCTCTGTGATCCTAAATATGAATAATGGCATTTGTTTCATAAGCTCAACCGTCATGGAGATTGTTGGTGTAAATTATTCAAACAAACTCAAGTGTCCGTATTGGAATGTGCTCTTGCTAGCTTGTCCATAATGCATAGTTTCTCCTTATCTTAACAGCATTTCATCCTGTGCAGATACACCGTAGAGCTTCTTCATAAACACTTCGTATTCAGAGAGATGAAAGTGCAAGTGAATTACTGTGATAATGTAAGGATCCGATTGTTCATGCAAGTTTTATGAAGAGCTGAAAAGTGATCTTTTCCCTATCTCTTAGACGGTTACACATATATCTTCCCATCAACCAATTATGCATTTGCATGAGAAACAATAACTGTGATGTGAATAAGACTTGATCTTCTAATGCAGATAAAAACCATTGCTTGGCAGATTTGCAAAGGCTAATGTTGTTGCATTTTATTGATAATTAAGAACAATATTGAAATTTACTTCAGTTAATTCAATTCGATTCGAAAAACTTTATTTGTCCTCAAGGGGCAATTTAAAGCACATAAAGCAGGATTAGTGTAAAAATACAAACATACGGTGTAAACAGTGTTAACATAAACAATAAACATAAATAATAATGAAATTAATTAACGGATTGAAGAGATTACTTTCTGCTGTTGACTAAATAGTAAGCATAGACCAGAATTGTGCACAAACACCTCAATTTGCATTCTTATTGCAGTTTCTCCAAAGAGAACTTCTCTCAGAACATACGGTATATACTAACTTTCAATATCTTGTTCTAATTTTCCTCCCACTGACTCTTGGGTAACCTATTCATGAATTGTGCAGAATGGCTTGCCCACTTGGAACTCGATTACTTAGTCCAATGTGTCTATGCAGGCATCATTTATTTATGCTCACTGAGGAAGATCAGTTTCACTGTCCACCAGTGGGTGAACCTTCAGCAGCTCTGTAATGCGGACAGCGGCGACTCAGTGCCATGACATTCCTCAGGTCTCCAGACAAATGAAATCAAAGATCACAGTATCTGTGACTGTGCTGTTAATACGGAGACATTGTGGCTTAGAGACATAAAATGGATTTTGTGGAACAGCTGATCAGTTGAGAAACATTATTTGAAGGTGCAGCATCTGGAACTGTAAGTAGAATCTGCTTCATTATCCAGAAGAACTTTGAGGAAATGGTCAAACACATTCCTGCTATGGATGTATGTTGTTATATTGTCTAGTGTAATTCTTTGACTTGTTATATGTTTCATCACTCTTGATTAGGGATGAGCGAGTACACTGCTATCTGTATCTGTATCTGTTCAATCATCTAAATTATCTGTATCTGTAGTTGTACTTAGAATGGGCGGGGCTTAACCCGGAAGTGGGTGTGGTTTGACTGGAAATGGATGGGGCTTAAATCGGTACATTATTTTAAGTCTGAAATCGATATGGATTGATCAGAAGTTGCTTTATTTATTGTTTATTTTAAAATATTTACAGAACAGCTTCAAAATTGAGATTAAAATCAGAACAGGTTTTTTATGAACTCAGAACATGAACTGCATTAATGAATATAACGTGTGCAATAAGATATTATGAACTACAAAGTAGGCATGAACAAGAATTGTCACACTCAACACAACTTCATAATTTTTTATCTTCTTTTTCTTTTTAATTTTTAAAAAAAATTTAGAGCGAGAGATAAAAAGAGAGATAGAGAGAGAGAGAGAGCATATGTGTGGGTCCGCATTCCCGCTATGTAACAGTTAAAATATCTACACAGTATATAAATTATTAATTTGAACTGAGGTGAGAAAGTGTCAAACTAAGAGCAAGCAGGCAAAGAAAAAAAAAAACGACTGGAGTGGAGGCGGTGACCAATGACACAAGAGCAGTTTTCAGCTCTGTCTGGTCAAATGCACCGCGTACGTGCAACAAAACAAAACAAGAAACAAGGTCACCAAATAACCTTAAATAGACCGAAATAGAGGCAAGCTGGAGAAAATCAGTGATGTGTCTATGTGTGTGACTGGCCAATCACAGAGCATGAAGACAGTCAGTTATGAGCAGGGGTCCCCAACCCATGGGCCATGGACCGGTACCGGTCCGTGGGACATTGGGTACTAGGCGGCACAGAAAGTTTGACTTTCTTTTTTTTATTGTTTTATTTTGATGATTCCACACAAATAAAAGATGTTTTATCTGTGTGGAATGACGCAAAGACGAATCAGTTCATCTGTCCCGCTTGACAGGTCTTGGTCACATGACAGGTTACCAGCCGCTACCCCTAAATTAAGTGCCAACAACTGCGCCAGTGTTCTGGATTAAAAAAGTATCCAAAACCCTGCTTCCATTTCCAACCTCCCGTCTTTGTGAAGCGGGATTTTCTGCAGTGACCATAAAGAAAACCAAACTGCGGAGTAGACCAGACGTCCAGGACACACTTCAGGTGTCATTGTCTCCCGTTACCCCCAGATCAGCGGTACCCAACTGCTAATTCTCATTATTGTAATTATTATTATTTGATTGACTTGTTCACCCTTTTATTGGAAATGATCAGTATTTCTCCTGCATTGAATGCAGATTGTAAGTCGCTATAATTCAAAATAAAACTCATCAGTGAAGTCACTTGAATCGAGTTTTTAATGTTATTATTTCTTAAAATTATTTTCTTTACAGAGATTATCAAAAAAAAAGGTTGTTTATTGTCTGTTGATGTCTGCATTTTACATAAAACCACTGCGGATGATTTATTATTAGACTACATCTGTCCTGCCATCATTAACGATTATCGAGCAAATGAAGGCCGGTCTGTGAAAATATTATCTTAGATGAAACCGGTCCGTGGCGCAAAAAAGGTTGGAGACTGCTGTTCATGAGGATTTTCCTTCAGCAAGAGCACGAGTATAGACAAGTTTTACTCGTACCATGCTCGTACTTGTCAAAAATCCTTTATCCTATCCGGCTCAACCCTACTCTTGACCCGATTGTGTAATTCTGCAACATCCCATGCTACTCCTCTTAACTCTGCTGTTCGCATTACCCCAGGGGCTTAGATGAAGGGTAACAAGTACGACTCATCAATGAGGTGAACATGGCTTCATAAGCGTCAGACAGAATCCAGTTGTGTCCACACATACACACAAACGCACACACGCACGTACACACACATACACACATTATTTGAGCTGCAGGAAATGTATTCTAAATATACAGCGAGGCCAATGTAGTACACTGGGTCAAATAAATCCATATCCAAGTGGAAACAGTAATATTTCCCAAACACACCACTGGACTGATGAAAACAACTTATTGCTCCCTGTTTTTCAAATGTAGAACGAACTTTTTTCAGCAATTTGAAATGTTCATATGATGACTAATCATGGTTTAATGATAAAAATGAGTGCCTGACTAATAGTCCCTCTCAAATTGAATCTCATGCTGATCAATATTTTATTAAAATCTTTCACACACACACACACACAGACTGACATCATCATGGTGACACCCAGAGGAACACTCGAGTACAAGCACAAATGCACAAAATGTATTATTGTCGGTACAGTAACTGGCGAAATATTTAGAAGGGAAGAAACAGGAGCTTTGAATAATGAATGTAAAGAGCCCCGTTACACAACAGACAAGCCTTTGAAGTGACAAAAACTTGCAGCCATGGCTTTCACAGCATCACTATTGTGCAGATACAAAGACAGAGATAAAGGGAGGATGATGACGGGGCGCCACACACATAAAGGTAGATGAAAACATTTTAACCAGTGCTTCTGCTCCACTTGCAGAAGCACATGTAAAGACTTTGTATGTGGAACAACGTGTGATGGCAAAGCTAGAAATTCAGCTTAGCAGAGTCACAGTCCAGCATACAGCAACCCAGGAGGAATTGGTTTGTGACAAGATGGTGACGACTGGTGGTGTACTCTCTGATAAAACTTTATCAAATGATATTATGCAAATGAAATAACCACTTTATAAGAAAGGTCCTCCGGGCTTCTTCTACAAAGAACGTGCTGACATCCAGAAATAAAACCAATTTCATGCCTCTCAAAGCACAAGAGTGAGGCATGACAACTCCCCGTGTGCGTCTGGCTTACGTAATTAATTTGATTTGTATTCACCGAGTGTGACTGTGAAACAGTGTTTATCATTTTCTTATCACCCGGGTTGAATCACTTCAAATCAGCCTGTGACTCATTTATTTCTCTGACAAATACTATTTTGATTGTTTTGAATTATTTTCAAGCTGCATTTACTGTCTGTTACTTACACTCACCATGAGGTGCCATGCTTTTATGTAACAGTATTACATTTTCAATGGACAGGATAGGATATGAGGCGTGCCAATTTTAAGCATTGCCTCTTCTTTCATCCTCTGTAGCCACAGAACCAAAACCTCAGGATGGCCACCCCCATCAGGGACCTGGAGTGCTTCACAGGGACCCCCTAATGGATGGGACATGGGCTCAAGTAGAGAGGGGCGTGACTGCTACATCAAGTAAGTGCCCTGTGTTTAAAGAAACAGAGGGGGAGCGTTCTCCATCCCAGATGTTTCAGATGCGTTGCCAACCCGTGATTATTCCAGCCACGTCACTGCCTCCACACTGTCTCCATCTGTGCATTCAGAATACTGATTCTCTGTTCCCTCCGCTGCTGCACACACTCTGCCCCCGCCTCGTCTCACTCTCTCACACTCTCACACACCCACAGTTCTACTAGTGCAGTCTCCCAAACACAGGGAGAGGGCTTTGAAGCGTGCACGCTGCTGATCATGAAGAAATCCACCTGAGCAGGGACTTTGTTTTCATATTGGAGTCGGCGCATTCCCCAGAGGATGCTGGGTTATAGTGCTATTAGTGTAATTGATCCGTCGTAATTGGCACTTCTGGGTATCTGTGCGGGCAGGTAAAATGAAACTCCCTGCTGGCTGTGTGTGTGCGTGTGTGTGTGTGTGTGTGTGTGTGTGTGTGTGTGTGTGTGTGTGTGTGTGTGTGTGTGTGTGTGTGTGTGTGTGTGTGTGTGTGTGTGTGTGTGTGTGTGTGCATGTACCAGTGTAACAAGTGTGTCTTCTGCTTGTTTCATTTGTTCTGTTGATTCAGCTGATTTATCCTTTTTTGACCTGCAACATGCAATAATACTAGGTCCAAAAAATATTGCTTCATTTGTGACCACCGGTTCCACCTGGATTTCACAGTTTCTACTAACATTTTGCTTGTGTCATTGGTTCACAATGTTGTTGTGCTCCTCAAGTTTAATATGTCTGAAGGAATTGCATGCACAATAGTGTTCTGCATTGCTCTAAATGAATGTTTGCATGGTTTACCGAACAGGAGCACTTGTCACACATGGCTTATAGCATCAGAAGCATGATGTCAGAGGAGTTATATAAGAATTTAGGAGCAGTGAAAGTGCTGGATGCAGAGTGTGTCTGTTTGAGGCAGCTCACAGAGGTGCATTGGCTCCAAATATATCTTTTTACATTTTAGTGAGACTTGTGCACAATCAAAAAACCGTGTCCATGATTATTTTTGGCCGTCCAAGTTGGTCAGGACTACAGGGTGCCAATACTAAAATTTTTGCATCTCGACTTGGAACACATGTCTAGTCTGCGTGACAGAAGAGCATGAATAAAGCAGGAGCTATTTAATATTTACAATGTTACTCAAGATACTTAATATAAGTATATTATATTATCAAGATTTTTTTAACAGGAGGTAAATGTCATCTAGAAAATAACAGTTTTCTGTGATGTTGAAGACTGAGCGCCAGATAACAGGATGCATGCTTCTCTTCACAGGTGATAAAGTGAATTCAAGAGCGGTTCTGTACTTCATTAATCATTCACAGTGTTTAATAGAGAAAAATAGATTTCAAGGTTTTGGAGATATAGGAAGGGAGCAGCAAATGACAAGAGACATTAAAAAATCTGTCCAAAAAAAACTGACTGTGGTTGTACAATTTGGAAACACGTTGTGCTCCAGACGGGACTAATATAACCTTAGCACCAATAAATTATGGGCTGTGTCAAACCAACAACAATATTATTTACATTATTTTAGCTAATGATTACACCGCTTTACTTAAAAGTTGATTTATGAAGAAAAGACTGAAAATAGTGTTTAAACACTAACAGTCCGGCCAGGAACTCTTTCCGCTCATTACCGATCATCTTGTTTGCCGTATGGCTGTCAGTGCAGGGTCTGATTGCTGCATAGGGTGATGCGGAGCTACACTCTCTGCTAATGATGATGATGATTAGGTATCATTAGATGCATGGCTGTTTGCAAAATGAGAATGTTTAGCAGGTGTCCTAGCAGGGGAGGAGACAGTGCTCTTCCTGAATGCACAAGTCCATATGGTTTTAATTTGTGTACAATCTGTTAAGATTGTTTTAGAGATAAAGTTGACACACAAATCTAAATTAAGCAGACCTTATAGGGGATCGGTCAATGTAAATATGACATGAATATCTCTGAATTCATTCGACACACAAATAGGTGATGAACTTTTTTGGAATGGAGAGAAATAGCAATAGAGGTTTGTAGGTAGACCTAACAGCAACGTAGAGATTGTCATGAATACAATTATCAAATTAAATGTCTAATTACAATCAGATATTTAACCGATGCATCCTTTAAAAAAATAATTTAAAATTTATTACATTTAATTCTACATTTAAAAGCTAAAATATGTTTGATATCCTGCACAGGCTGACAAAATATATTATTAAACAGATTCACGTAGGCTGGATCAGGTAAGGTAGTAAGCTAGGACTTTATTTTTATTCATCTATCAACAAAGAGGTCTTATTGTTATACATTTAAATAATATTTGTTAATACCAATGGAAGTAAAAGTTTTTTAACATAAATGAGTGAATAAAGTGTTTCTCCTTAAATCACCTTGTAGGTACAGAGACAATACGTCAGCGTGTTATGTTCATTTCCACCTCCACCTTTCTGTCAATGCAGGCTTTGTACATTCCACAGTCTGTTTGCCCACCCACACCACGAATCCATACCACTGTTAGAGGTTTTACTTTATTTAAACAGTTTTTTTTTACAAATGACTTTTATTTTGCAATATGACTTTTGGTTCCTTAGTTTAACTAATGTTCCTATCTGCTTCTGTACATTATCGTATCTATGTTCTGCTTTCTTTAAACCTCTAGCATGAATGGTTTTCAACGTTAATCACTTGAAATAACCATTGCAGGATAAATGCATTTCACATTCAGCTGCTAACTTTTACAAGTAGTTTTCAAATTAAATAGCTATATATTCAGCAAGTGCAGAAGATGGTTGGCTGAGTAGCCACAATTATATGGATTTGTACTTATATTTGTAATTAGTTTGCCAGTCTGTTTGCAGGATTCATCAAAAAATTTTGAGTGTTAGAATACAACCTAGTGAGCAACCAGGCCCACAAAGCATTCTCTTTCTATGTTGTTCAATGGGTAGATGAGTGACATGAAGGTTCCAGTGGGAGGTCTGCCACAGGGAGATCTCAAGCACAGAGATCTCCCTGTGGCAGTAATGAATGAAACCTCATGGATAACCCAAGCTACCTTTTGAAGGTTTGCATTCACTCACTTTTACTCACTTACTATAATATGTAGTATTATATTAACTTGTATTACTGTTTGAGTTGAACCAATCGCACACTGAATTTGAAAACAAACACAAATTAGAATCCACGCAGGTCAGATTTTGCTCCACATCTTCAAGGTTGTTTGATAACATTAAGACATACATTCTAGAACTATAATTTAATATTGTTACAGAGGCATCATTAACCTTTCTTCTTTCATTTTGCATTGCAAAACCAGACAGAGTAAAACAAAGGTGTGGGAGGACGAGTGAGACAGTCATCCTTGTACAAAGAAGCAGTCAGTTTTATGTAAAATGCCTCAATTTTGGGAAACCTTCCAGAAGTGTAGTAATAGCTTATTAAATTCAAAATTCCGTCAAAGTATTCGCAACTCCCGCTTTTAGGAGAAATCATGTTTGTGTTTTATTTTCTAAAGGTTATTCACAGTTCCTTTTGCATGAACCAGTCAAACATCCACCCATTACCCATATTTACATAGAGAAGACATTTGAGGACCAGCTCCCTTCTGAAGACCACCAGGCTCTTCTTGTTCAGTATTTTAGCCAGTACTAAAAGAGGAGACTGTTCAGTGTCTCTGCTGCTTGACATAAATTGCAGTCTAACATTTAGATTAATTATGAGTCCTAGTAAAGTTTTCTCCATGCTGTCAATGTGCGCTGTAGACCTCTTAACCCCACCGCAAACAATAGAAGCTCTGTTTTACTTGAATTGGCCTATAAAGTTTATACCTCCAGAGTAGATTTGATATTAGCCTTTCTTTGTTTTTATTTTTTAATTTTACGTCAGTTTAAGAATTGAGCATTTGAGCCCCACTTTGTTTTAGATATTTGTAAGTATGAATATGAGTTCACAATTGATATTACCATAAAAAGGTAAAGATTAAAATCTGTTGCATACTGTTATAATTGTCCCAATGTCTGCTGTCTTGTGTTGCCTGCTTTGCCAGTTCTCCATCCTGATGATAGATCATGTGTTTTGTTCGTTCTGGTTTGCAGCTCTGGGAAAGAATTGTTAAATCCTCCTCCAAAATGTCTGTTGACAATCACTTTGAACATCTTGCTGCCCTTGTTTTTTGGTAGTTTTGGAGTTGCGACTGACAGATCTCACTGTGTCTTTGTGCTGTGAAAGATTAATTGTTACTATTTAGTGGTGAATAGTACATGTGTCAAGAATAACTGTGAATTGCACACTGTCTCCTGACAGCTTTAATTAACCGACGTTGTTGGCGACATACGGAGCTGACGCAACTGCATTCACAGCCAGAGAATGTGGAGAAACTGTTAAACTGTTCACAGATTAGCTGAATGCTACAGTTTGTGTATATCTTCTGACTTCACAAAGGAGTGATAACTTTGCTACAAGGATGCAGAGAAATGCTTTGTTCCATGTGTATAAGGTACAAGCTGTACAGTCTTGGTTTGTTGCCAGGATTCTTACAGTCATCAAGATTATAAACCTCTAACTCGGCAGTCAGGAGGTTTCAGCAGTCTCGTTGTGCTGTCCTGTATCTTTAGAGGAGCGCAGCAAAATCAGAAATAGCATAAGTACTACAGAAAGCCGCAACCACAATTCATATCTGCAGGGTAAGAATACAGACAACAGATTGATTATCGACACCCACATGTTCCAGTTTGAGACAACGCTTTTTATTTCAAAGCAGATATCTTTTCTGTGAATATTTATATTTTTATTGTTATTTATTGTCATTTTTAATCTATGCATTTAATTTTCTCTGCATAAAAAAATTGTAATTTATGAATTATTATATTTGTTATAAATGAATTGATCTGTGTAGCGTCAGCACCTTTTTTTAAAATATCAAAATGATAAACCAAAAGTCTGATTGTTAAGAGTCTTTGAAGTTTTCCTTCACTATTTTGAATTTTTCATTTCTGAATGCATTTGTGGTGATCATTTAATAAATTAAATAATTGATTTAGCTGCGGATTTTCCTGTTAAATGCTTTTAGCTTGGATTAAGAGAGATATTTACACATGGCTTACACATAAAAGCAAAGTTTTGCTGAGTAAAAGCGACCATTTATGAGTTTCGTTTCGCTTCTTGCAGCCACGTCTCCCAGAGCAGCTCCCTAGAGGAGGTTCGTCTGGACGGGGACAGGTTTGTGCCACCGACTCCTCGGAAGGTGGAGATGAGACGAGATCCGGTGCTTGGCTTTGGATTTGTGGCAGGAAGTGAGAAACCTGTGGTGGTCCGTTCAGTCACACCAGGTAAAGAAACCAAGCTGTATGGTGAGTCCTGGTGCGACAGTGATTTACTCCATTCGTCATGAACACTCTCCAGGGGAGATTGAAACACCACAGGTTTCTCAGAAAGGAGAGAGGAGAACCTGCTACAGCTGACACTGATGATTAACTGATCTTAAGAACACTCATTAGTAAACACTTATTGACATCGAAGACAGGACCTCTGGACAAACAATGCATTCCAGCACTTCACAAGGGTTTTGGTGTGTGTGTTTGCAGGGGGTCCATCAGAAGGCAAGCTGATCCCAGGGGACGAGATCATCATGATTAATGATGAGCCGGTCAGTTCAGCACCAAGGGAGAGGGTGATTGACCTTGTCAGGTATGACAACACTCTAAACTGAGATGGTGATTCACTGTTGTTACACCTGCTGTCCATGATTGAGGGCTTCAGCGCTTGCCTTTCTGAATTAAGCCACTGTATTTCTTTCTTCAGTGAAGAAACGCTTCTTGTCGAGGGTTGTGGTCACACTGACTTTGCAGAGTTTGCATGCTTGTCACATATTACACGCAATTATACAACCTGGTGAACTCTAACACGAACTATATAGGGTGGTGGTTGTGGAGACGTGACCTTAAGTTAAGTTGGTTGATCTCTTTGTGGGGGCAGAATAATGAAACCTGTTTTAAAATCTGCCTGGAAGCCTCTTAGATGACGTGCCTTCTTCTCAGACAAGCATTAACAAGACATAACATGATAATTTGCCACAACAGGCAGGATACTGCCCCTATGGCCTGATGGTATGTGGAAGAATAGAATTTGGACTAATTGTTGTGCTGCTTTACCTGCAGCACACATCAGCTAAATCTATCTTTTTTTAAATGAATTTGTTAAAAAGGTGAAAGAGGTGAAAGTTTAAATGTAAAACAGGACATTTTGTGAATTCATTACAAATGCTACATGATTAAAAAATGTCTAGTCGGGATAAAAACAGCAACAATAATAATAATAATAACAATATTAATAATAATAATAGTTGTCACATGACTGCACTGTGTATTTTAGCAGACGTCACTCAAGGACGTTTTAGAAATCAAGGAAATTAAGCTCTACAAGGAACCTTTCCTAAGATGTAGAGGGTTTGGGATACCTGCGTGGATTCTTAGTAAAAAAACGCGGCTTTTATATCATGTCATTACTATATTTTATTGTATTTTATTTCTTTTCTTTTTTTCACAATTCAAAATTATATTTTTATCAAACAAATATTTCTGCTAGATCTCCGCAGCCACCTGCTCTCATTCCGGATCATGTAGTTGTATGCTGATGGAGTTTGTTCCTGCTTCTCAGCAGATGAATGTGACTCACGCTGCTTGACTGGCTGGTGGCAACCGCCTGGTCTTAGTATGAAATTGTGAAGGCAGTGCATTAGCAGAGGGAGATGTGTTTGTTACACCTCGTTGTTTCAGAATGTTCAGTCTCTGCAGTAAAACAACGCTCAATGGACACAACATGGGATAACAATGGACACAACATGGGATAACATTAACTTTGAGACTTTAAAGAGCATGTTGATATCTTTTGACAATATAATATGATGTGAAACTGTTAAAGTGTCTGCAACAAACTGGTTAATTCTTGTATACTGTCTGCTGAAAGAGGTGAATATGATCGTTATATTCTTGTGGAGAACACTGGCAAGGTCAACATCTAGTTTTGACTATCCATGATGTTAACAAACCTTGTGTTCCTAGGAAGAATATAAAACATGGTTATACTCTAGGGTAAAAGGCTAACATCTGGAAGTGGATAAGGGAATGAACGTCTGTCAAAATTCAATGTATGAGCTAGTTGAAAACTTTTAATATATGAGTTTGTTGATTACATATTCTAATGAGAGACATGTTTTGTTGATGATTTAGGGGACGGGAACCTTACAAGCCAATGGCTTCTACCCGTTAACCCTTTTTTTGTTTCTTTTTGGATGTTGTTGATGATGTTTTAGCGCTGATGAAAGTGAAATACGTTGTAATAACATGTCTGGAAAGAAGAAGAAAAAAAAAATACACAATGAAAAACAAGGATCCAATAGTCCTCCTGCCACCATTCACTATGATGACTCAAACACAACAAGAAAAATGAAACGCATACAAATTTCCGTTGACTTCATTTTTAATGAAAATAAAATGTTTTTGTGTGTCTTACAGGAGCTGCAAGGAGTCCATATTGTTGACCGTGGTTCAGCCGTACCCAGTAAGTTTCTCCGTCCTCTGTCAATGAATCGAGTGCATTAGGCTGTTTGTGTGTTTTGTTGTTCTGATATTTGTTGGCTCTGTGATATGTTAGTTCAGGTTTTTTTAACAGCACTGCTTTTAGCTGTGTTTTACATCTGCACTAACAAAGGGGAGTCCAGTCGCTATGGATGTTTCCAAGCCTTCTCCCGTTATAGCATCAGATCCTTGTGAGACCTCAGACAAACCTACCACATCAACATTTAAGATCAGTCACAGAACTCCAGATGGTGATTAACGCAGGGTGCCATGAGCATATATTCTGCCTTTGTTTACAGTTCACATAATAATTCAGTGGAAATTTAATTACGCTTGAATTGCCTCCAAAAATAGAAGAAAATCGTCTTTGCGTGCTCACAGAAAACAACATATCTCTTATGATGTGGTAACAACTGATAATTCTCTTTTTTTACAGCAACTATGACATTTTAAACCATAGACATTTTTGAAATGTGGGGTTTAAGGACACTCTGCATTTTAAGAATTAATTTTTACTTCAGAGTCTCCACATGAAGAAAAGTGACTCAATGCAATATCTATTTGGTGCAAATATTTTCAAACGATTGTGAAGCTCTTGTAATTCAACCTGCAACAGCTTCAGTTTCCAGATGTTTCTTTGCGGCCTTGTTGACACAGTGGGAGTGAAGGCATCCTCAGTCTGACCCAGAGCTACCTTTTAAACATCAGCCCTCAAGTGGAGAGATGATATGGTGTCATGCTTCCGGAAGAGAACAGTCCCTCAGTTGTGTGGAGCTGAAATCTTTACGGCAGATCTCATCTCTGGCCAAACTTATTGCCCTTCAAGTCTCCTCTTTCTTCTTTCTCTCCAACAGTCACCCAAATCGGCATTCATCAGCGCAGCCAAAAAGGCCAAGTTAAAGACTAATCCTGTTAAAGTCCGCTTTGCTGAAGAGGTCATCATTAATGGCCAGGTCCCGGTAAGTCACTCTGGACACTGACTTATCCTGTCTACTGAAGGACTGAGCAGGAGACAACATGGCCAGACATCAGATCTATATGGTGGCATTGAGCAGCTTGAAAATAACAGCAATTACAGACTGTAAAATGAAGGCGCTAGATTTCCTCTCCGCTTTCTTTTGGTGAAGAAAAAGTGAATGCGAAAGTATGATTGACAGAAAAAAGGGGACACTCTCACAGAGTGTTTCCCCAAGTCAACCTCAAAGTGAGATTATGAGGAATTCAAATCTTGTGAGCAAAAAAATCAGACAGCAGTCATGAAGGAAGGTGCATCTGTTGTGCCTTTCACCACTTATAGCTTAATAAAACAAGTTAATTCACTTTTTTATGAAGAGTTAGATGGTAGGGTCAGAGTTCCATTTGAAAATTGCTCCTATTTTCTTATACAGTAGTGTGCTTGTGTGTGCGTGTGTGTGAGTATTTTGAATATAAAGTTATCTCTCGGCAAAAATGAAATCTGTTACAGTTTTCAAACCCAGAAATTACTGTATGCAAACATAAAAATCAGTTTTGTTGATCAAGTACTTCAAATTCTGTCCTCAGGAAATGGTGAAGGACAACTCTCTTCTTTTTATGCCAAATGTTCTGAAAGTGTACCTGGAGAATGGGCAGACTAAATCATTTAAATTTGACAGCAACACATCTATTAAGGTAGGTGCTGTAAAGAACTTTACAATGACAAGCAGCTTCGTAATTGAAAGTGCTGGATTACTATAGATATTCAGATGTACTCTGCTATAAAGGACAGGCTTCTCTCTTTACTATGACTTGTGGAACCTCATCTGAATCTAAAATATAATTTGAACTAAAAGCATTTGGAACTTAATTAACTGTGGAGCAGAAAGTACTTTGTCAGCAGGTCACACTTGCTTCGTTCGTTGAAATTCTGACTGCACATTCGGTAGTGGTCACGTTCTTTGTGTGTGAGCAGCCATGAAAATGATTTATGGGCATGGCACCGAACAAGAAGGCTGCTGCATCTACACGGATCTCACATTGTATTAACCATGACTGTGTCTGTGTGAAAGGATGTTATCTTGACCTTGCAAGAAAAGCTTTCCATCAAGAGCATTGAACACTTCTCTCTGATGCTGGAGCAAAGAGCTGAGGGATCTGCCAGCAAACTCATGTTACTGCACGAGCAGGAGATGCTAACTCAGGTGAGATGGCCCTCATGGGTGCCACTAAACAGGAAAGAGACCGTCAAGCAATAGACTTGATGGCAGATGGAGGATACCACCACCATCTTCAATGTACACTCAAGTTTATTTATACTCCCGCTGCAGCACAAAAGGAGTAAAGGCTTTTGTCAGTAGTTATGAAACTATCCATGGAACAAAAGGTGGCAAGCAGCAAGGTTTAGAGAAGATGAATACATGTCTGACACATCCCCTCTATCGCACTCACTAATTCTCATTTAATGCTTGATGTATGACATTTGAGGCAAGTTTTATTTGACTTTTGAATTCTCCATATATACAGTCAGTTCACTCTCTGTTAATTCCATTCATTGAAACCAGGTGACGATTGTTTTGGGGTTTTTTTTTTCAAATCCTCGAGTCGACACACCAAGCTGTTCTTTAAATGACTTTGACACTTCCACATTGATCCTGACACATAGTATGGGTTTAGTTCTTATCAAGTACAGCATGTTATGTTCCATCTTTTAACACTTGTTTCATCTCTTCTTAATAGATAGTTCTTAGATGCAAAATCTTTACTGATGGGGTCATCTTCTTTTGACATGTGCTTCAGGTGACACAGAGGCCTGGATCACATAAAATGAAGTGCTTTTTTCGCATCACTTTCGTTCCAAAGGATCCCGTGGACCTGCTCAGGAGAGATGCAGTAGCATTCGAGTACCTTTATGTCCAGGTGAATATTGGAAGATGCAGATTCAGTTCATGATGAACAATTTAAACCGTCGATGTAAAACCGCTTCAGAAAAAAGACACAGTACAGACTAGTCACTGTAGGTGTGTTGATTTTATTATAGCAAGAGGAACTGAAGTTTAACCTCCTGCTGTCATCTCCCCCTCAGAGTTGCAACGATGTTGTCTTGGAGAGATTTGGGTCAGAACTGAAATACGACACGGCCCTCCACCTGGCTGCCCTGCAAATGTATATTCTAACCATCAATACTAAACAGTCCCAGAAAGTTTCCCTCAAGTACATTGAGTGAGTAAATGTGGTACCACATTGTACCATGGAGGTTTCTCATGACTTATTCTGGCTTTTGTTATTTTAAAGAGCAGAATGTTTTAAGCAAAAAAGAATACTGATCTCAGATGCAGAATTTCTGATGCAAAGCCAAGAGGTTTGCAGTAATTTTGATTAGCTGGTCAATGTGTCATTTGTGGGTAAAGTGAACCAATCATCAGTCATGGTTTGACCATTTGTCTCACTGAGTCACCTTTTCTAATCTTTGTTCATTTGTGGTTCTGCAGGAAAGAGTGGGGTCTGGCATTGTTCCTGCCTCCTGCTGTGCTTTCTAGCATGAAAGAGAAGAACATCAAAAAAGCCCTCACTCACATCTTGAAAACAAACCAGAACCTGGTGCCTCCTGGTAAAAAGGTACCATATGCTACTGCTTCTTCATTCTGTCTCCATCTCTCTGTCTTTGCCGTGCACTGCATCTGTAGAAACATTTGACTGCCCCCTAGTGGAGAGTTATGCTCTGGAAAAAACAGAACCTACACTCAGTTGAAAATGACTTTTTGCTATAAACCTCTTTTAGATGGTATCAGCTTGACTCTTACCCTGCCTCTTTTCTGTCGTCCGTGTTCAAGCTGACTGCCTTGCAGGCAAAGGTTCATTACCTGAAGTACCTCAGTGACCTGAGGCTGTACGGAGGACGTGTCTTTAAATCTACCCTGATTGTGAGTGAAATGCTCTTATTGTGTCGGACACAAAAATATGCCATACCACACGCAGGAAGTGATATGCATGTGCTTCATCTCTCTTCCCTTTTACAGCAAGGTGAGAAGCATACAGAGGTGACATTGCTAGTGGGGCCCAAGTATGGTATCAGCCATGTGATTAACACCAAGACAAACCTAGTGGCACTCCTGGCTGATTTCAGCCACGTCAACCGCATTGAGATGTACACCGAGGATGAGAACAGGGTTAGAGTGGAGCTACATGTTCTGGATGTGAAGGTTAATGGATGTTCTTCTATTTTCATAAAACTATGTCAGATCATTTTAAGCAATACTTTTGATGGTTTTACCCGAACACCATAAGTCTGTTCGGCAGTTATAATAACTCTGTTGTATAGCTCTGCTCCCTCATGTTTTTCCCTCATTGTCATCTGCTTATCTACCTCTTTTCACAGCCCATCACTCTCTTAATGGAGTCTGTTGATGCAATGAATCTGGCTTGTTTGACTGCCGGCTACTACAGATTACTGGTGGACTCTCGGCGCTCCATCTTCAACGTGGCCAAAAATACAGACAGTATGAAAATAACTGCATGTGAGATTATCACACAATGACTCATCAGTGAGTGGTATGTTTAATTGATAAACATGATTCCTTTTTTGGTTCCTCTTTACAGGCCACGCAGCAAAAGCAAAACAAAACTTTCAGGCCATAGAGTGTACATACAGCACGCCCAATAAAGGCTGTGAAGAAAGAAGCAGCCAGAGGTGTAGCCAGGACTATTCTGAGCAGGAGTGTGAATACCTCGACCACGGGAGATGTGAAGGCCATCCAGTCTACATAACTGAAATCCACCAGCCCCAGCACTCAATGCACATGGCAGAAAGAGTGGAGTGCTGCAGAATCCCCTGCTCCCAAACTTATCTCAATGTCCCAAGGCCCAAATCCCAAGACTCTTCCCGGAATGCAAAGGTCTCCTTTATCTTTGGAGATCCTCCATTGGACACTGTAAATCCCCAAAATTTGGGCTACCAGAGACTCATGGATGAAGGTCCAGAGATTCTAGACAATCACAGCCCCATGTACAGGCGTCTCGAGGAGGACTATAAAATGATAGATGCCATGGAGGACGGGGATGGGTATCAGTACGCCACCAAAATCTTTGGTCCCACCGAGTGCATCGAGGAGCCACTGCTGCACGACATCTGCTATGCAGAAACAACAGACGAGGCAGAAGATGAGGATGACATCAGCTGTGAAGAGGACATGGTGATGAGTGACATTGATAATCCTATGTTACTGTCATTCTCGGGGTCCAGCGATGACATCATTGACTTGACCTCCCTCCCTCCCCCGCCAGAGGGGAACAATGAGGACGACAATGACGTGTTGCTGCACTCTCTTAACTTGGCTATTGCTGCTCCTCCTCCCGGCTTCAGGGACAGCTCTGATGAGGAGGAGCAGCAGGGGGCTGGGACTAGGGCCCAAGATGCCTGCAATGATATTCCAGTGTCTCTCATAGATTCAGTGCCCACCAATAGGGCAGAGGGCCACAGAGAGCCTCTCAACAATGCAGTAGTGTCAACTTTACAAGCACTGGAGGCCCTCGCTGCATCAGAGGAACAGAACCCAGCGCAGTCCGAGAGCAGCACAGGTTCCCCTTACACTATTGTAACATTCATTCATTAAGACTACATGTGTTCAAGTCATTCACTATTGATTTGTTGTTGTTTTCAATAAATCCCATTTTGTTCTATGTTTCCATTGGTGTGTTTTTTCATTCATTTCATTTCTTCATTCATGTTACAAACATTTCATTTCATCACAATTTGTTTGGGTTCGTGGATCATTTTTCTTGGTTTACTCAGTGAGTACTGTACAAGAACAGGTTAAAACCATTTTGTATTCATTTCAAATAGCCATTTATGGCATGCTCATTTTAAGTCTCTGACGCTGTTCTCAATCAGATTTCATAGAGATGTCATCACTTTGGTGCTTTTTATGAGCTGTTATTGTGTTTTTCAAACTCATTCAAATATGTTTAATGTTGCTAATTATATTTCTCTTTCCATGATACGCAGGTGTAGAAATCTCACGAGCATTTAGTCCTGAATCCTCAGATTCTGGAAATGAAACAAATTCATCTGAGATGACAGAGAGCTCTGAGCTGACCAGCGCTCAGAGACACTCTGAGAACCACCTGAGGATGCATGTAGCCATGACAGATGAGTACCATCCAGCCCTGAATGAGGAGAAAGCGGAGGTCTGTGCACCTAATGATGGCAGTGTGGCGGCTATGCAGTACCACCCCCGGGAGCATCAAGAGGACGAAGCAAAATCATCTGCTGTTGCCTCCTCTCAGATCTTTCACTCAGATGGCAGTGAGATGGAGCCAGAGACGATGGAAATAAAATCAGTCAGTGAATACTTCAGTAAGATGCACATGAGCTCAGTGATGAGCAGGCAGAGAGGAAAGCAGAGGGAAGCAGATATCAGAATCCAAGAAGATGCCTCTGAATCTTCTGATCGCCCTCACGTGCCGTCTCAAGAATCAACTAAAGAGGAGCTCCCTCATCTCGTCGGGAAATATAACGCTTTCACTGTGAGAGATTCCTACTACATGAATCAACTCGATCTGGGGCGAACTCACTGGAAAGACAGGAATCAAAAATGGCAGCATAGGATGTCTGGAAACAAAATGGCAGACAATCTCACTCCAGATTGTGTAAATGACTCACAGGCTTCCCACACAGACAGACTGACAGTAAAGGGAGAGAAACAGGACTTGGATGAAAGAGGCCAACACTTAAATGCCCATTTCCACTCCCTGTCCAAAGTAGCTATCTCCACAGAGGGAGATTCCACTTCACACGATAATGAGAAGCAGCAAATTAAGGTACTTCCAAGCGAGCAAGAAGTCACACGATTATACGAGTACCACCTGAGCAAGCGTGTGTCATCGATACAGAGCGAAGGAATTCATTCTCTCCAAAGCTCACAGTGTTCTTCTATAGATGCCGGTTGTAGTACAGGCAGCAGCAGCTGTGTTACTCCCATGGATTCTCCCCTTTGTACCACAGACAATCTGCATGTACTGTCAGAGTCCTCTCTCAAAGGGATGAGTTATGTAACCGCTGAGGAGAGAGTGTATGGACCCCCGGTTCAGGGGAAAGCTGGCCATCCCATTGACCCCACGCTTCTGAGGAGGATCCATGCAGCCACCAGTGCTGATCCTGGGATTACACGGGGCGGTGCTCACAGAGTAGCAAAGATAAAGGAAACCACAGGTAAAACTAAACAGGAGGGTGCCCTCTCTTATCTATGTCTGTGTAACACTGGGAAATGAACAAAGGAGGCATTTTATAAAGTTTAATAGCTGATTTTAGCCAACTATGTCAGCATGGGCCGATAGAAATAATAGATGGGTTACAAAGCCTAGTTAGCCTGGAGGGTAGAGAAGTGGACCAGTATATAGAGAGGAAGTCCGTGAGAAACTTCCCATAGATTATATTTATAAAATACACTGTGTGTGTGTGTGTGAGAGAGAGAGAGAGAGAGAGAGAGAGAGAGAGAGAGAGAGAGAGAGAGAGAGAGAGAGAGAGAGAGAGAGAGAGAACTTCCTTTTCCTCTTTTTGTTCTCAAAAGCAACCTGAAAAACCACATTTAGATTTACACATCACTGTTTTTAGTTCTTCAGCACCATAACCAATTTTAGGTAGCTACATTGGCTGATGTATCACTATCAGTTTTATTTAGAAGTATATTCAAAAGAACAAAAAAACTGTTGAGATAGTAAAAATGTTTGATTGATTTTTGACACTTTAGGGAAAAGATCAAACACCAAGAGAAATATTGGTATGAGTGCTCATTTTCTCTGGAACCTTTGAATGTGGTACCACTCGAGGATCTCATTCATGGTGGCATTAAAGTATGTCCAGAGGTGACCAATCAGATGTGGACAGCTCTAGGATCATTTGTTTGAATGTAATTTAAGTTAAATTGAAAACACTAAAAAACTTCTCTCTCTGTAGCGCGTGACTCCCTTACCCTGTTCAAAAGCTCTTTGACACATGTTCGCAGCAGTATTTATAGCAAATAAACCAACTTAGAAACAATAAATCTAATTACTTTAGAAAAGGTAGCATGTACAGTAGACTAAAAATAATGATAAATTGATGTCATATTCTCTTTTCAATATTAACAATCCATTTTTCCAGTGTTCTACACACTGAAAAAGAATAAGAAAAGAAACACATTGATAATTCTATTGACAGATATTGTCTGTTTTGTAAATTTTGGGGGGATTTTAATTTACTATTTTATTTATTATTATAAAATATGATTCACTTGATTTGTTTTCTTGTTTGTCTGCTTTGCTTTTTATTAATCGCTATAATCCTTTGTTATATTTATTTTCTAACAATTTTGTATAAAAGTTAATATAAATGCTAAAATGGATGGATATGAATGCATACTGTCAGAGAGATGCTTAACAGCTCTTTTTTTCCCTCCTACCCCTAGTGTAGCTTGCACACAGCTGAAGAATGTTGGAGAAGAGTCATCTTTAGCTCTATGTAATAAGACCAGTACCACCACCACAGCCGTGTCACCCTCATCATTAAGAACTAGCACAGAACCCTGTGGGCTAATACGAGCCAGTCCTGGGCCAGACCCACATGCCCTGGCTATCCCCCCACATGAATCTTCATGCGACCCTACATCAAGTAGCTTCAGGCGGCCACACAGGGTCTGGAGGAACTGGAGCACCATGATGCCAGGTTCCAGAGGATTAGAGGCACTGTTAGATAAGACCAAAGCCACACTTAAAGGAAGGAGTCATGGTCACAATTTCCCGTCTCAAGATCACCTAGAAGTACAGAGGACATTCTCTGCCAAGACCTTGCCCAAGAGCTTGTCCCATGGCACATTCTCATGTAATTCTTCAGACAGAGGTCTGGTACGAGGAGCCTCCCTCTTATTGGCAGAGCTAACGGCACCACGGCTAGATGCGGGAACTTGGAGGTGTCACCGGTCATTCAGTCACTGTTTCCTGCGGAGAAAGACAAACACTAATGGTGATGACCAAAACTTCTCCGTCAGCTCAGCTTCTTGTGGTCATAAGGGTAAGACGGGCTCTAATGCCAGCTATCAAGCTGAGCAGAGCAACACAGCCACCGTCATGAGTGACAGGAGCCTTAAAGCGAGGCTCGCCCATGTAGATTCCATGAAGGGAAAAACCTACAGTCTTCACACAGGATTTGCAGTTGCACAGGAGGATGCCTTAGAGATGGTTGGTGTGTTACGCTCCAGCGTCGGCCACAGCGGAGGTGAGAAGCAGGGGGTCAATGAGGCTGATGTGGATACCTTTTCCCAGGTGCTTTTGAAGCAGGCCAAGGCGCTGAATGGGTCCTGCAGTCAAATGGCTGAGGAGTACAGCAGCCCGGAGGAGCTGCTGCTCACTCTGACACACAGCTTCCACACACTCTGCTGTCTGACACAAGCCTGCATGTCACTGGTGGAAGGCCTGAGCACCAAACGCGAGCAGATTGAGGTGGTAGCCCGGGTGGACGAGGTGGTTATGAACTACGTGTGTCTGCTGAAAGCTGCTGAGGTGGCGTCAGGAAGCTCCACCATTGACCAAAGTGTTCATGCATTGACACATCACTCTGCCATGATGTCTGATATGATAAACACACTAACTCACTCACTGAAAACATTGCTCAAGAAATGAACTGTTTCATCCTGATAGTTGATTTTAAAGCCATACGTGGGTTTAACAACCAATGTGAACTGCTATGAGAGTAAAAAAAAACTTGCCTTGAGTATACAATATTTTATTATGTAAAGTAAAAATAAAATTATATGAATCACTGAAGTTTTAAAATAGATTATATTAAGATCTCTATAAAGATGCATATGACTTTCCTCTCAACTGTATTTACTAGTACAGTGCGTCCTCGTTCTTCGCGGTTAAGCGTTCCAGGAACCACACGCGAATAATGAATTTCGCGATAGTGCGACAAACTATGTATCTTATTATTTACAGTAATTTGAACGTTTATGACCCTCCCAATACTGATATTAAACCACCTTCTGTCGCTCTTATCGACTGTTTAAAGCACTTTTGTGTCTCACGGAACGGAGCACACTTCAGGATGCTGTCAGCGCATAGAATGCTGGTATGGTATCACGTGACTGCCTACCAAAAAATCTGCGATGAGGTGAAGTCGCGAGCGTTGATGCACGAATACGCGAGGTCGCACTGTATTATACAATGAAGATTATTTTGATGGTTTATGGGTTCTGACAACATGCAGATTATTTAAATCTTGTAAGCACCTTGTTTCTAAATTGTAAAAATATATTATGTTCTTGAAATGTATACGCTATTTAAAGCTTTGAACAAATCATTGCACATGACAAGATAAGATGTGATTAAATAAAAATAATTCACTTACTTTATTTATTTGATGATTTCACCTTAATTTAACAAATACTTTACACATTACTATTGTGTATTTTCTCGTTGCTTTTTGTCAATGTCATTAAAAAGATTAAAACTTTTAAAATGTCTTATCTCACAGCACGTTTGTCTGTCTTCAATAAACATCACTTTCACACAAGATCACATTTAATTCAGTGTGTTTACTTTCAGTGGTGAATTTAGATTCATAATCATTGCTTGTCTGACGCAAAAGTAGAATAACAATACAATAATATTAGATTTGACAGTTTGTTCCTTTAATTACATTACTAATACAGAAAAAAATAGCTTGACTCGGTTTATAACTATATTTTGTCATGTATGGTTTTACTCTAGCCTGAGTGCTAGTAATGAGTGCTTTTGCAGTTTTAATGATGATTATGATGGTCCACTTCACTAAACATGGAACCTCACATGAGTTGGCACAGTGTTACATAAGGAAGTAGTCAAGCCGATACTGTACAGGAGCAGCTTTGTGAAGTTGCACTGTGCCATGAACATTTCAGCATACTAACATGCTAATATTGTTTGCTAAATTCACCATTCACACAATGTAAAGCTGAGTTTGCACGTTGGATGCAATCATCCATCCATTCATCCGTGTCCTTGTAGATGAAATGATTGCAATCATCTCATCTACAGTCGATTATCTGTTTTGCGGATCACAGGTGTTGCTGGAGTGTGTCTCAGCTGACTACGGGCAAAAGGCAGGGTACACTCTGGATAAGATGCCAGCTCATCACACAACCACACAAAAAACTAACAAACCAGAACCCACAGAACTCACGCCAATACCATTTTCTCTGCAATTCAACAGAAGAGGAATATTTCTAAAAACACTGTTTTTTTTTTTAAATTTTATATACTGGTTTGATCCCCGAAGGGAAATTAAGAAGCACACTCTAGCTACTGATTACAAACGCATGCATACATATTTGTGAGTACAGGCCCCTGTATCACACACACACACAAAGGGGCCTGTAGGCATGCAGGGGAGATAGAGTGGCAGGCAGCTCCTTCTTGGTGCGCCTCAAATGAGCAATTTGTAAAGGGGACGGCACCTTGCTCAAGGGTGCCTCGGCAGTGCTCCGGAGATGAGCTGACACCTCCCACTGTTAGCTCACCTCCGGGTATTTTTGGGGGGGCGGGAGCGGGAATCGAACCGCCGATCTTAAATCATAGGACGACCCGCTCTACCGCCCGCTTTACCACTGAGCCACTGCCGCCCTTTATACAAGCATGTGGACAAGAATAATGTATCAGTAGTTTCCAGATGTCGTGTCATGTCTGCACTTAATTGTGATGTCAAAGTGTGCACAGCTAACCGTTTTCTTTACATATATTTACACATATTTAGATTGTAATGACTCGAAAGTCACTTTTTTAACGTGTACTCTAGTGTGACTTGGAACAGTTACAGCTTTTCTGCTTCGGTTATCACTAATAAGGAATCAAACATACATACCATTCAAACATATGTTGGATTATAGTGGTAGGCTTAGACAAAAGCTTGGTGCCAGAGTATCATGCTTATTGTAAGATAAAAAGCAACTGACTTATTTTCTGATGTTTTAAGATGTTTCATCTGATAATTGTGGAAGAAGAATCTACATAAAGAATTTCAGTGGTAAAATCCTTTTCAAGTGTACATCACATATTCTTCTGCAGAGTAAACAGATATGAAACTATTATGTCCCTTGAGAGCAAAAGCTGATTAACACACTAACACCCTGTCTATGCCATTATGCTGTACCATAAGAACAAGAGGCTTAATGTCTTGACCTTTCTATTTCAAAGGAAACACCTTCACTACACAGGCATTCTCATCATAATGCATGTTTACATCATTATATAACAAACTCACTTATTTCACAAACATTGTAAAAGACGTCATGTTTGGGTGCATCAGATTTTTTTATAAGGGGGAAGTGATTCTGGCCCCAACTGTAGACCCCAGCCACCTGCTACTCTCATTACATCGTCTGAAGGGCGTCGTATTGATACCATGTTCTGGCAGCGCTCAGTTCAATTTGAAAGCAGAGCTTATTTCAGGACTGTTTAATATCACGTCAGAAAATGTTCTTCCATCTGGTGAGTGTCAATTACATTTGTTTTCAGTGAATTGTACTAGGATCACAGTAATAACGTAAGTAGTAAAATGACAATTTTGCTGTAAATCACATGAAAACGTGGGAAATTAAACACTGGCTTGCACTATTTTCTGGTTGTAACATCTTGTACAAACCTCACCAAGAATGATTTCTCTGCGTATATTTTTTCTTAATATGTCCTTAATATGTGCTGTTTTCTAATGTGTCTGTATCGTTGGTATTCTCAATGAACCACCTCTGTTTCTGTACAGATGTGCCTGTGGTGTTGTCTCTCCATATCAACAGCTAGCATTTCTTACCCTAAAACTCTGCCATGCAATGTTAGCGAGTCCAACAATGGGAGTATGGTGAAAGTGGACTGTACAGAGAGAAGCCTCAAAGATATCCCCTTGGGCATTCCCAGAGACGCAACCAATCTGACGCTCACCATCAACTTTATTCCCAGATTAAACTCTACCTCTTTCCTGGGGCTGGATAACCTGACTGAGATTGACATGAGATGCAACTGCATGCCCGTTAAAATCGGCCCCAAGGACCGTGTGTGTACCGAGAGCGTGACAATAGAGAAGAACACCTTTAGGAGCCTGAGGGACCTCAGAGCACTCTATCTAGATGGCAATCAGCTTTCCAGTATACCTGAAGGCCTCCCCTCCAACCTGATTCTGTTGAGTTTGGAAGTGAATCACATTTATTATATTTCTAAAGCAAACTTCTCAGAGATCAGAAATGTTGAGATGCTTTATCTTGGCCAAAACTGCTACTATCGCAACCCCTGCAATGTTTCCTATGATATAGAAGACGGTGCATTCTTGCAGCTTAGCAATTTAACCTTGTTAAGTCTTAAGTCAAATAACTTATCCTTTATTCCACATCACCTTCCTACAAGTCTGAAGGAACTCTATCTGTACAACAATAACATCCAAGAAGTCACTGATGAAGATTTCAAAACTCTGGTAAACCTTGAGATTCTGGATATTAGTGGAAACTGTCGTCGCTGTTACAATGCTCCTTTTCCATGCAACCCATGTCCAAATAATTCGCCACTTAAAATTAGTACAACAGCTTTCAAAATGTTGACAAAACTGAAGACACTCCGTCTGCATAGCAACTCTCTAAAATGTGTGGAACCTGATTGGTTTGCCAGCACAACAGACCTCAGAGTTCTTGATCTCTCATCAAACTTTTTAGCAAGAGAAATAGGAATGGCCACCTTCCCACTTTTCCTTGGAAAACTGGAAGAACTGGACCTCTCATTTAATTATGAGCTGCAGAGATATCCACAAACGCTGACGCTTAGCCACAGTTTCTCCTCCCTCCAATCTCTTAAAATTCTCCGACTACAAGGCTTTGTGTTCCAGCAGCTAAAGGCAGAGAGCATTGCTCCTCTAAAGACACTCACAAATTTGGAGGTTGTAGATCTGGGTACAAACTTCATTAAAATGACAAATCTTAGCATTCTAATGGAATTAAAACATTTTAAAATAATCAATCTGTCCAACAACAAAATATCATCACCCTCTGATGGACAAGATGCTGTTGGTTTTCCAGGAGGGGAACCTTTGCACTGGTCTCCCATGTCAGGTGCGACTCAGTACGGCAATGAGGAAGTGAGAGAGATTCATTACTTCAGATATGATGAATATGCACGCAGCTGCAAATACAAAGACAAAGAACTTGGAGTTATTACATCCTTTGTCAATAGGAAATGCAGTCAATTTGGCAAAACCCTGGACGTGAGCAGAAATAACATATTCTTCTTGCACTCAAGATTTTTAAATCTCAGAGAGTTGAGGTGCCTCAATTTGTCTGGAAATGCAATGAGTCAAAGTCTGAATGGATCTGAATTCACCTATTTGACCAATTTACAATATCTGGACTTTTCCTACAATCGCTTGGACCTGCTATACTCCACTGCATTTCAGGAGTTAAAGAATCTGGTCATTTTAGATATCAGCAACAACAACCATTATTTTGAATCTGAGGGTTTGACTCACATGCTGAACTTCACTAGGAATTTGAAAAATCTCAAGACATTGATGATGAATGGCAACAAAATCTCTACTACCACTAACACTGAGATGGAGAGTCAATCTCTGGAGAGGTTAGAGTTCAGACACAACCGGTTAGATATGCTATGGAGGGATGGGGACACCAGATTTGTCAACTATTTCAAGAAATTAGTTAATCTGACTGTTCTCGATATCTCTTACAACAACCTCAACTTCATTCCACAGCAAGTGTTCAGTAGCCTGCCAGACAAACTGACGGTGCTCTACGTTAAGAACAACAAACTAAAATCCTTTGCATGGGGGAAACTACAGCTTCTTCAGAATTTGCAAGTATTAGATCTCAGCGGAAACAGCTTAACTACAGTTCCACGCATCCTGTCAAACTGTACCAAATCTATTCGGGAGCTAATTTTACATGACAATCAAATTCTAAAACTCACACCAGATTTCCTCAAGGATGCTTACAACTTAAAGTATCTGGATCTTAGTTATAACCGCATAGCGCACATTGAGAAATCGAGCTTCCCAGATGATGTTGTTAATCAGATGAAGATGCTGCTTCTGCACAAAAACAAATTCTTGTGCAGTTGTAATGCCATTTGGTTCGTCTCATGGCTCAACTGGACCACAGTGACTATCCCCAGACTGGCCACTGATGTCACCTGTGCCTCACCGGGGGCACAAAGAGGTCATCCAGTGGTCTCAGTAGACCTGCTGGCGTGCCAGCACAGATATGTGTCCATTATCATTTACATTCTCATGACGTCTATCACCCTCAGTTTCCTCACCCTGTCCATCTGCAGCCACCTCTTCCTGTGGGACGTCTGGTATATCTATCACTTCTGCAGAGCCAAGCTCAAAGGTTATGATCGCCTGCACTCCCAAAACTCTGTCTATGATGCTTTTGTGATATATGACAAGGAGGATCCTGCAGTGACAGAGTGGGTGATGAAGGAAATGTGCGTTCATCTGGAGGACCGTGGGGACCGCCGCCTCAGGCTGTGTGTAGATGAACGAGATTGGATCCCTGGATGTCCCCTCATTGACAACCTCTCCCAGAGCATCCATAAGAGCAAAAGGACTGTGTTTATTCTCACCAACCGATATATCAAAAGTGGCAACTTCAAGACAGCTTTCTACATGGCCCACCAAAGGCTAATGGATGAAAAAAATGATGTCATCGTGCTCATCTTCTTGGAAAAAGTGCCCTGCAATTCAAAGTACTTGAGACTAAGGAAGAGGCTCTACAAGCGGTCTGTGCTGGAGTGGCCAACAAACCCACAGGCCCAGCCATACTTCTGGTTCAGTCTAACTAATGTATTAGCAACAGAAAGTCACAAACAATACAGTAACCTCTTCAAAGAGACACTGTAGATACTTCACACTGATCCAGTACACAGTTCATCTGTGTATGAGCAAATGTTTAAATGTAAGAGCAAGAACATTTTGTAGCACTAATTAATTTTTAATTCTCTCCTTTAGCCTTGCACACAAGAGGCTGGTAACATTTTCATTTGCACCTGAGGGTGCTGTGTCCCAGAATAGGGAAATGAAATCGATGTACTTCTTCAATTCAAATGCTACTTCTGTTTCAAAGCCATGCTGTTGGAATTAGTCAGTTCAATGATGTTCTGATGGACTTCTGAATCAGAGAGATTTCATTTTTAGATTCTTTTGTAGAATACATAAAGAACACAGAGGTTAGGTTTTACAGTCATTCAAGGATAAGAAATCAACACAATTCATGCACAATGGTGAGTTTCTCTGAATTTTTAAGTTTTTCTCAGTATATGGTATCGGGATGTGCTATTGATCATCTGTATGTCCTTTAAATTGGATGTTTAAATATTTTATGATTGTGTGCTTCCTTGTTTTTGTGCAAAAAATGTGGATCAAACATGTATTCATTTCCTTCACTTGGTTTGTTTGAATTGCATTTGTTATATGGAGCATGAAGTAAATACAGAACATTAAAGCTTATTTGTATCTGTGTGGGTGAAATGTTATAATGTTTTTTTTAAAAATCATCTCCCATATAAGAGCAGTATGCACTTAATAAGCAGATGTCTGCAGATGGACTAGTGCTCATAAAGTCTTGCTGGGCGGCTAAACATTGCTCAAAAAGACAAAAACTTGTTTGAAATTATAGAAAAGTATGGTAGCACATGTGACTGAAATAAGGTAAACTGTGAATGAAATCATATTTCATTCACAGTAAAAACCAGAGAGCTTGAATGACAAAGCCCGAATAGGTGGACGCAAAATATATTTATATATTAAATAAAATACTTTAAACAACCTACATACTGTTAAATAAGAATAAAATAAGATAAAATAAGAAAGTGTAATTACAGAAATAAGTGAACTAAAATGAAAATACTTGGAGTCACACCAGTTAAACACATCATTAGATCAGTACATGCAAAAATGGCCATAGTTGTCATCAACAAACAAAAAAGTGAAATATATACTGTATATTATACGTGAACTATAATTCAAATTGCAACAATAGTTTATATATATATAAACATATATGCTTGTCGTGCCTCATCGGTAGGACGCGCTGGTGATCCCAGGGATTCAGCCGAGGAGTCTTCTTCCTCGGCCGTAGAAGAAGTGACAGCAAACTACAACAATTCATTTGTTTTCCGCTCGCCTAACATATTTTTTTAATCAAATGTGCTTATTTGTGTGTTAGAGTTTGTATGTGTAATTAATTCTGCTCTGAGACTTTAAAAATAACCCACTCACTGTTGCTAATTAAATTGTGAATAAGCTACACTGTAGGTTCGTATGTTTGTAAATCTAATTATGATGAGATCAGTGCCTCACCAGCCATAAACCTCACCGCACGTCACTGATAGATAGGTATATAAAGGTAGGTATATAAAGGTCTGTTTGAACAGCTTATTTAGTACGTGTTGTAAGTTATTTCATGTGACTAATTTTAGTTTTATCTACAGACTCTCAAATGTTGGATGCACTTGCTGCTGTTCTGTCTGTGGTACCATTGTGGGTTCCAGACTGTTAAATGCAAACCTGAATGGATGACACCTCAGTTCCCGTGTGATGTCACAGCCTACAATAACTCTAAGATCGTATTTGACTGTGAAGGACGTCACCTGCATAAAGTACCTCACGGGATAACCAGGAATGCAACGGAGCTCAACTTGTCGAATAATTTCATTGGCAATATTTCAATTCATTCGTTTTCTGAACTAGTGAATCTGACTCATCTCAGTCTCAACCATGTAAACAAACTCAAACCAGTGATCATTGAAAAGAATGCTTTCACAAACCTGATGAAACTGCAGGGACTGACACTGTCTGGCAATCATCTGGATAAAATTCCCAGTAATGTCCCCCCTAGTGTGGAATTACTTGAACTAAACTATAACAACATTACATCACTGGATAACAGAAGCTTTGTTGGTTTATCAAACATAAAATATTTATTTTTATCAAAAAACTGCTTTTTCTGGCATCCCTGTCACAGAACTGTTACCATTGTTGACAACAGTTTCATGGTCATGAACAAACTTCAGACTCTGGACTTGTCCTTTAACAACTTAACTCATGTTCCCAAAGGACTACCTGAGTCATTAAGTGTACTGAGATTGGCTTCTAACCAAATAGAGTATATAAATGAAGATGATTTGCTCGGGCTAAAAAATTTAAAACTCCTCCAAATAGAAGGTAATTGTCCAAGATGTAAAAATGCCCCATATCCATGTGTTACTTGTCCAAACATTTCTCTTCGCATCCACTCTCAAGCATTTCACAGTTTGACAGAACTTGAGGTGCTGAACATGGGAGGAAATTCACTGAAACACATGAAAGCCACCTGGTTTGAGAGAATGCATAAGCTGAGAGACTTGCTGCTGGCATTTAACTTCTTGTTTAAAATAGTCAGCAATGAGGCACCATTTCTAAGAAACCTCACAAAACTGGAAAAACTGGATATTTCATTCAATTTTGAAGACCAGCTCTATCCTCAGACATTTAATCTTTCAAAGGACTTTGCAGATCTTGTGTCACTTAAAACTTTGCATATACAGGGTTTGGTCTTCCAAAATATTGGTCCAGAGACACTCACTTCTCTGTACCAGCTCAAAAATCTGACTGTACTGAACTTGGGGACTAACTTTATTATTCACTCTGATTCCACCATATTCCACAAATTGTCCCATCTGAAAATGATATACCTTGCAGAAAACAGGCTGTATCCACTGGCGGTGAAACGTTCCCTCCAGCAAAATGAGGTCAACAATCAGATGTCAAACCAACTTGTTGAACCTTTCAATAGAATCAGACCAAAAGACTTAGTTTATGAGATATCGCACGAACTACTCAAACCAGAGTGCTTTAACTCTGGACGGGTGCTAATCCTCAGTTCAAATAATATTTTCTTTATTTCTAAAAAGCAGTTTGAAGGCTATGGAAATATTGCATGTCTCAACCTCTCAAGAAATGGATTTTCTGCAGCCCCTAATGGAACAGAATTCACCCTGTTACCAAATCTGACATACCTGGACCTGTCGTTCAATAAAATTGATCTGGCGTACAACTACGCCTTCAAAGAACTGGGGAAACTAGAAGTTCTTGACCTCAGTAACAATGCTCACTACTTTGAAGCCTTTGGAATAAGTCATAATTTAAATTTTATGAAAAATCTGCCTGCCCTGAGGGTGCTGAATATGAGTCACAACTCTATTGGCACATTAACAACCAAACAAATGTGCAGCAGTTCCTTAGCAGAACTCCAGTTTACACACAATCAGCTCGGGAAGATTTGGAGAGCAACAGACGCCAGGTATGAGATGCTTTTTAGGAATCTTACAAACTTGACCATTTTAGACATATCCTACAACAACATAATCAAAATTCCAAATGGTGTATATGAATATTTGCCGCGTAACCTCACCAAACTTTACATGAGTCATAACAAGCTTACTGATTTCATTTGGGACAATCTGAAGTTTTTCCATCAGCTTCAGATTTTAGATCTGAGTTTCAACTCTTTACATAAAGTCACACATATTAAGCCAAACATCATCAACACGTTGACTTTCCTTGATTTGAGTCATAATGGCATATTCCACTTGGAGGACGGATTTCTTAATAACGCAAAGAGCCTTCAGACTCTCAGTCTCAGCAACAACTTATTGACTACCATCAATCAATCCACCTTCCAATCAAGACCTGAGAGCCCGATTCAGACTTTATTCTTGCATGGAAACCGATTTCAGTGTACCTGCGATTTGTTAGATTTCATTCTTTGGATTGAGAACAGCAATGTGAAGATCCCTAGACTGACCACTTGGGTGACATGTGACACACCAGCAAACCAGAAGGGTCATCCTCTGATATACTTCCAGATTAACCAGTGTGTAAATGACAGTCAGGCTTTCTTAATGTATACTGTCACACATGTATTTGTCATTGTTTTCCTAATTGTAACAACAGCTGCTCACTTATTTTACTGGGATGCTTCTTATGTCCTACACTATGTGAAAGCAAAGCTGAATGGATACAACCCTCTGAACTCATCAGACAGCATTTATGATGTGTTTGTGACCTACGACAGCAGCGATCCACATGTCTGTGAGTGGGTGATGAAGAATCTACGAGTGCAACTAGAGGAGGAGGGAGAGAGGCATCTTCCTCTGTGTCTAGAGGAGAGAGATTGGTCTCCTGGAGTGCCGCTGGTGGATAACCTCACTTGGAGCATCCAACATAGTCGCAAGACACTGTTTGTCTTGACAGAGGGCTATGTCAAGACCGGGGCTTTCAGGCTGGCAATGTATCTGGCCCATCAAAGGCTGTTTGATGAAAATGTAGACGTGATCATGCTGCTGTTGCTGGAGCCAGTGCTGCAGCACTCTCATTTCCTTCGCATGAGGAGGAGGCTGTGTGGGGAAAGTGTTGTGGATTGGCCGAGAACAGCTGCCGCAGAGCCCTGGTTCTGGCAGAACCTGAGAAATGTGATCAGAGTCAACAATAAGTTTATGTGCAGCAAGACCTACTCAAAGTACTTCAGTTGCAAATGAAGTAAATATCATGCATACATAAATACATATCTGTCTCTAAATCATGTATAATTTTAGAGTGTGGACAAAAATATCTGGAGCTTTGCTTTGAAGTGACAGCTCTATTGTTTGATGAGGTTTTTCTCATTCTGAAATGTGCTTAAAATAAAAATGCATTTTCTATGTTTGTTGATGCTGTGAATGCAACATTGAACGTGATTTATTAATTAATAAATGTATCTTTTGTTGCATGTTGTAAATTTGTCATTTCAAATATCAAAATCAAAATGAACACAATGAACCCGATGGTGTTCTTTGATTTTTAACCTGACTTCCAGAAAACACAAGATGGTCATTGAGTTATGTTTCTACAATGTCAAGAATATTGACAGAATAAGATCAATACAGACCAACTGTCTATTAGATATTTTTATACAAATATTTTAACCAATTCTAATTATATTTAAAAGTCCTAGTCACTCTGACCCCAGAACATCCATTAAGTCTGATTTGTCCACAATAGATGCACACAGGCTTGTCATTTAAGTCACAGGATATTTTCATTGTAAATTTAGCTTTCAGTAGGTTTTTACATTTATTTTTATCTGTGACTGGAAAGCACAATTTATTTCTTTTTGATACTATCGCGCTCAAGTTTCGCATTGCTATTTTAATGACACATTTTTATATATCATCCCCCCTTCTTTGGGGGAGAGGCCTCCTCTGTAAACACTCATACTGGTATGTTTTATCCAAACATTTTCTGTAATGTCGGTTTGACATTAGATGTAAATATAAAGTATATTACCAGTATTGGTTAGAAGCTCATAGACGTCAACGTCCCATTCTGTTATTGGATCTGCTCCAGGTCACTACCTCGTTTGTCCACACGGTGTCGTCCTTCACACAGTTTTCACCTGAGAGACTTATTTCACCCTCAAACCTCTTCGTTTACTAGTCGGCTGTTTTGAAACAACCCCTGGAAGAAAATGACGTGAATGCTCCAATGAAGACTGGAGGGTTATTCAAATAGTCACATATTTCCCTAACACTAACTGCCGGTAATGCGAATTACTGCTTAAATTACTGTAAAACAAAGTTGATCGGGTTTTTAAGATCCGCCTGTGTGACGCCAGATGATCATTTGCATACTGCTCAGTATTTAATGTGGGATTGACGCATCACCATCACCGTGTTCCAGCGCAAAGGAGACCTTCACTTTACGTTCACTGTTGTCGTGAGAACTCCAGTGAGTGTTTGTGGAACTTGCCATATTTCAAATGAGCAGTTGTTTCTAGTCAGTTTCCAGATGATGCATCTCTTCGTTGTGTCAGAATATTCTAGTCTGTGATGAAACATCAGGAAATGGCTTTTTGAAGTTCCAGCGTACAAGAAAGACAAACTGCGGAGCGACAAGCGGTTATAAACTTGATGACAATGTTTATTTAAAACCTGAGAAATTCCATTGGTTATGTGGGAGCAATAATTGCGTGACATTTGTTGATTTTCATGAGTTTTTCCTCTGTAGCGGATCTAGTGGGGGGGGGGGGGGTTGAGGGCGGTGGTTCCTGGGCGTCACGCGCTGCTTCGCGCATACGGGGACTTTCCCGCGTCAGGCGCGGAGATTGTTTGTTTTACGCGCAATGTTTACGTGAAATGCTCCATTGATGAACTGGAAGCCCAGGTATGTTTGAATCACTTAAAATAGTCTTGTCTTTTTACAGCATCAAACATGGCTGATAAACCAGATTTATCAGAGGTCAAAGGTTTTGACAAGACCAAACTGAAGAAGGCAGAAACGCAAGAGAAAAACACACTGCCAACGAAAGAAAGTACGTTGCACCCTTTTTTTTATTACTAGAACGGTTCCTATTCTCAAACTTCGGTACTAATGATTCCAAACGTTCTTGTTTTGCAGCTATCCAACAGGAGAAGAGTGCATCATGAAACTGGTTGGAGTATTTCCTGCTTGGCTGCTTGAGGATACAAAAAGAACAGCGTTCTTGTAGATCTGCGCTGCACAAGTTGTACATGGAAAATAAATCTAAAATGTTCTTGTGGTATTCTCACTGTGTTTCATCTTCATGAGTGATGCATTTGGTTCATTATCTGAAGCAGCTGATTGATTCTGGTAGTGTTGCATCTGACTATTGAAGATCAGTAAAAATGTTTGCAATATTCTCAATGTTCATAAAGAGAAATTCAGCTGGGTACCAAAGATTAATTTAATTTCAATAGCCAGCCTTTTGAAATTAAATGCATCTTAAATTGAATGGTCGTGGACTTGCCATCCAAAAAACAATTTTGATCTAATCAAGTTGGGTCATAATTTGTAAATAAAATTTGGGCACTTAAAAAAAGTGTTAGCCCTTTGCTTCATCCTGGGGAGATTTTGTACTTATTGAACTCCGTGCAGTGCTTGAGGTTTCTTCTGTTGCATAATGTCTGCACTAAACTCTGCCAAGAGTTCCTCAACATAGTTCTTGTACAGTGATCACCGCCCCCCACTCAATCTGTAGGATTTCTCTTAAGGGTGTGTCAGATTAGCCGCAACATGCAGATTTGCTATTTAGTCACTGGTTGCCACCGAGAACTCGAATAGTTCAGGAACAGTAAATAACCAAATTGTAAGATTTAAGTTAGTGAACAGGCCGCAGATATTAAAAAAAAAAAAAAATTGGACAAGTGACGGTCCAATAATGGGCAGAGACAAAGTTCTTCCCCCAAGACTAAAAACTTTATTAAAAGAGTGTAAAAACAACAATACCACCAAGAGACCTATCAGACCTATCAGGTCTACATGAGCGTTGCAGGATGGCCGGGATGACTAATTAGGGAGCCAATCGAGGCCGGAGCACTCACCCAGCTCCGTGCCCGACACTCACACTCACACAGCAAACAACCAAAAAGACAAGGGGTAAAGTGTAAAACGTGAAGGCTGTGTAAAAACCACTACACACACAAATTAAGGGGAGTGTGGAGCTGAAGTGAGGGACCCCGACCGCTGATGGCTCCACCGTCCGCAACACTCATGCAATAGAAAGAACAATTAAAAACATGTTAAAAGCTAGCAGGACTGCTGCAACAGTACTGTTTGTTGTCTTGGGGGAAAATACAAGCCTAGAATAAAATCAAGGAGTGTAAAAGGGCACAAAAGCCTAACCAATAAAATTGAATAAAATAAAACAATTAAAACCAACAATGAAACCAAGCTATAAAAAAACAACAACAAAACACCAGTGGCAGTCTGTCTAAAATAAAAAGGAGACAGGTTAAATACCTCTGCCAAATAAACCAATCTGTACACTAAAGGAATTGTCCCTTTACCTCCTGTGGAACAATCCTCTCCAGGAATCCACCTGTGTGGGCATGAGGGAAGTTCCTGAACAAAACCTAACATATGACAAAAATACATCTAAAAACACATACAAAGCACATAAACATAAAAAAAAAGAAAAAAAAGAAAGAAGATAACTTACGGCAGCATGTGTAGCAGTCAACTCCTAGCCAGAAAGGAAGCATAGTGACACCTTATACCAATTTCTGGCTGATTGGTAGGACGAGCTGACTGCTACCCCACTCTGGTGGCCCAGGAGAGACATTTTCTACCGGTCACACTATGCAGATATCTCAACGGGGCTGCCAGGGTGTATTCAAGAATTTAAACTTTTAATTGCACTTGGCAGTGTTGAGCTAGCCCAACAGTGCTCTTTAAACTCTCGTGTAACCAAAATGCATAGATCTCCCGAACTGCTTTCTAAGAGCTATGCATTATCTCTTGGGAAACTAATGGAAATATGTGAAACATCTTATCCTTTTTTTTTTAAATGATCTGTTTTAAAGTTTAATAAGGTTCATTGTGTCTGAAGACATGTTCTTCCAAGTTCCATGGGAATTTGCAGTAGCTTTTGTGCGATGCTGCTGATAATCTGAACAACCTGACATAGGTGAAAACTTTTGAAGGTAACTTAAACAAGGTACCCAGACACTTCTGCTAACATCTTTCTATTAAATTCTAAGCAACCAGAAAGTTTTCAGGTCGAAACACAAAACCTGACTCATCAGTGACATCAATTATCTTACACATTTAATGCTAGTAAACATTTTCAGGTTATTTACTTGGAAGTTAAATACCCTTACATAAACGCAGTAAAATACAGACATAAAGGTAAAATTTCTTGCGGCCAAAACACTGACTAGTACGTATGTCAGTATGGCCCTCTTTTAGGGCCATGAGGTTTTTCTCATTCTGAAATGTGCTTAAAATAAAAATACATTTTCTATGTTTGTTGATGCTGTGAATGCAACATTGAATGTGATTTATTAAATTAATAAATGTATCTTTTGTTGCATGTTGTAAATTTGTCATTTCAAATATCAAAATCAAAATGAACACAATGAAGCCAATGGTGTTCTTTGATTTTTAACCTGACTTCCAGAAAACACAAGATGGTCATCGAGTTATGTTTCTACAATGTCAAGAATATTGACAGAATAAGATCAATACAGACCAACTGTCTATTAGATATTTTTATACAAATATTTTAACCAGTTTTAATTATATTTAAAAGTCCTAGTCACTCTGACCCCTGAACATCCATTAAATCTGATTTGTCCACAATAGATGCAAACAGGCTTGTCATTTAGTCACAGGATATTTTCATTGTAAATTTAGCTTTCAGTCGGTTTTTACATTTATTTTTATCTGTAACTGGAATGCACAATTTATATCTTTTTGATACTATCACGCTCAAGTTTTGCATTGCTATTTTAATGACACATTTTTATATATCATCCCCCCTTCTTTGGGGGAGAGGCCTCCTCTGTAAAAACTCATACCGGTGTGTTTTATTCAAAATTTTTCTGTAATGTCGGTTTGACATTAGATGTAAATATAAAGTATATTACCAGTATTGGTTAGAAGCTCATAGACGTCAACGTCCCATTCTGTTATTGGATCTGCTCCAGGTCACTACCTCGTTTGTCCACACGGTGTCGTCCTTCACACAGTTTTCACCTGAGAGACTTATTTCACCCTCAAACCTCTTCGTTTACTAGTCGGCTGTTTTGAAAAAACAGCTGGAAGAAAATGACGTGAATGCTCCAATGAAGACTGGAGGGTTATTCAAATAGTCACATATTTCCCTAACACTAACTGCCGGTAATGTGAATTACTGCTTAAATTACTGTAAAACAAAGTTGATCGGGTTTTTAAGATCCGCCCGTGTGACGCCGGATGATCATTTGCATACTGCTCAGTATTTAATGTGGGATTGACGCATCACCATCACCGTGTTCCAGCGCAAAGGAGACCTTCACTTTACGTTCACTGTCGTCATGAGAACTCCGGTGAGTGTTTGTGGAACTTGCCATATTTCAAATGAGCAGTTGTTTCTAGTCAGTTTTCAGATGATGCATCTCTTCGTTGTGTCAGAATATTCTAGTCTGTGATGAAACATCAGGAAATGGCTTTTTGAAGTTCCAGCGTACAAGAAAGACGAACTGCGGAGCGACAAGCGGTTAAAAACTTGATGACAGTTTATTTAAAACCTGAGAAATTCCATCGGTTATGTGGGAGCAATAATTGCGTGACATTTGATTTTCATGACTTTTTCCTCTATAGCGGATCTAGTAGTGGGGGGGGAGGGGGGGTTGAGGGCGGTGGTTCCTGGGCGTCGCGCGCTGCTTCGCGCATACGGGGACTTTCGCGCGTCAGGCGCGGAGGTTGTTTGTTTTACGCGCAATGTTTACGTGAAATGCTCCATTGATGAACTGGAAGCCCAGGTATGTTTTTATCACTTAAAATAGTCTTGTCTTTTTACAGCATCAAACATGGCTTATAAAAAACCAGATTTATCAGAGGTCCAATATTTTGACAAGTCTAAACTGAAGAAGGCAGAAACGTATGAGAAAAACACACTGCCAACGAAAGAAGGTACGTTGCACCCTTTTTTTTATTATTAGAACGGTTCCTATTATCAAACTTCAGTACTAATGACTCCAAACGTTCTTGTTTTGTAGATATCGAACAGGAGAAAAGTGCATCTGTTGTGTTGCATCTGATTATTGAAGATCAGTAAAAATGTTTGCAATGTTCATAAAGAGAAATTCAGCTGGGTACCAAAGATTAATTTAATTTCAAAAGCCAGCCTTTTGAAATTAAATGTGTCTTAAATTGCATGGTCACGGACTTGCCGTGCAAAAAACAATTTTGATCTAATGAAGTTGGGTCATAATTTGTAAATAAAATTTGGGCACTTCAAAAAAAATGTTAGCCCTTTGCTTCATCCTGGGGAGATTTTGTACTTATTGAACTCTGTGCAGTGCTTGAGGTTTCTTCTGTTGCATAATGTCTGCACTAAACTCTGCCAAGAGTACCTCAACATAGTTCTTGTACAGTGATCACCGCCCCCCACTCAAGAGAAATCCTACAGATTAAGGGTGTGTCAGATTAGCCGCAACATGCAGATTTACTATTGTAGCCACTGGTTGCCACCGAGAACTCTAATAGTTCAGGAACAGTAAATAACCAAATTGTAAGATTTAAGTTAGTGAACAGGCCGCAGATATTAAAAAAAAAAAAATTTGACAAGCGATGGTCCAATAATGGGCAGAGACAAAGTTCTTCCCCCAAGACTAAAAACTTTATTAAAAGAGTAAAAAGAACAAGAATACCAAGAGACCTATCAGACCTATCAAGTCTACATGAGGATTGCAGGACGGCCGGGATGACTAATTAGGGAGCCAATCGAGGCCGGAGCACTCACCCAGCTCCGTGCCCGACACTCACACAGCAAACAACCAAAAAGACAAGGGGTAAAGTGTAAAATGTGAAGGCTGTGTAAAAACCACTACACACAAATTAAGGGGAGTGTGGAGCTGAAGTGAGGGACCCCGACCGCTGATGGCTCCACCGTCCGCAACACTCATGCAATAGAAAGAACAATTAAAAACATGTTAAAAGCTAGCAGGACTGCTGCAACAGTACAGTTTGTTGTCTTGGGGGAAAATACAAGCCTAGAATAAAATCAAGGAGTATAAAAGGGCACAAAAGCCTAACCAATAAAATTGAATAAAATAAAACAATTAAAACCAACAATGAAACCAATCTATAAAAAAACAACAACAAAACAGCAGTGGCAGTCTGTCTAAAATAAAAAGGAGACAGGTTAAATACCTCTGCCAAATAAACCAATCTTTACACTAAAGGAATTTTCCCTTTACCTCCTGTGGAACAATCCTCTCCAGGAATCCACCTGTGTGGGCATGAGGGAAGTCCCTGAACAAAACCTATCATATGACAAAAATAGATCTAAAAACGCATACAAAACACATAAACATAAAAAAAAAGAAAAGAAGACAACTTACGGCAGCATGTGTAGCAGTCAACTCCTAGCCAGAAAGGAAGCATAGTGACACCTTATACCAATTTCTGGCTGATTGGTAGGACGAGCTGACTGCTACCCCACTCTGGTGGCCCAGGAGAGACATTTTCTACCGGTCACACTATGCAGATATCTCAACGGGGCTGCCAGGGTGTATTCAAGAATTTAAACTTTTAATTGCACCTGGCAGTGTTGAGCTAGCCCAACAGTGCTCTTTAAACTCTCGTGTAACCAAAATGCATAGATCTCCCGAACTGCTTTCTAAGAGCTATGCATTATCTCTTGGGAAACTAATGGAAATATGTGAAACATCTTATCCTTTTTTTTTAAATGATCTGTTTTAAAGTTTAATAAGGTTCATTGTGTCTGAAGACATGTTCTTCCAAGTTCCATGGGAATTTGCAGTAGCTTTTGTGCGATGCTGCTGATAATCTGAACAACCTGACATAGGTGAAAACTTTTGAAGGTAACTTAAACAAGGTACCCAGACACTTCTGCTAACATCTTTCTATTAAATTCTAAGCAACCAGAAAGTTTTCAGGTCGAAACACAAAACCTGACTCATCAGTGACATCAATTTTCTCACACATTTAATACTAGTAAACATTTTCAGGTTATTTACTTGGAAGTTAAATACCCTTACATAAACGCAGTAAAATACTGAGATAAAGGTAAAATTTCTTGCGGCCAAAACACTGACTAGTACGTATGTCAGTATGGCCCTCTTTTAGGGCCATGGGGTTTTTCTCATTCTGAAATGTGCTTAAAATAAAAATGCATTTTATATTTTTGTTGATGCTGTGAATGCAACATTGAATGTGATTTATTAAATTAATTAATAAATGTATCTTTTGTTGCATGTTGTAAATTTGTCATTTCAAATATCAAAATCAAAATGAACACAATGAACCTGATGGTGTTTTTTGATTTTTAACCTGACTTCCAGAAAACACAAGATGGTCATCGAGTTATGTTTCTACAATGTCAAGAATATTGACAGAATAAGATCAATACAGACCAACTGTCTATTAGATATTTTATACAAATATTTTAACCAGTTTTAATTATATTTAAAAGTCCTAGTCACTCTGACCCCTGAACATCCATTAAATCTGATTTGTCCACAATAGATGCAAACAGGCTTGTCATTTAGTCACAGGATATTTTCATTGTAAACTTAGCTTTCAGTAGGTTTTTACATTTATTTTTATCTGTGACTGGAAAGCACAATTTATTTCTTTTTGATACTATCGCGCTCAAGTTTCGCATTGCTATTTTAATGACACATTTTTATATATCATCCCCCCTTCTTTGGGGGAGAGGCCTCCTCTGTAAAAACTCATACTGGTGTGTTTTATCCAAACATTTTCTGTAATGTCGGTTTGACATTAGATGTAAATATAAAGTATATTACCAGTATTGGTTAGAAGCTCATAGACGTCAACGTCCCATTCTGTTATTGGATCTGCTCCAGGTCACTAACTCGTTTGTCCACACGGTGTCGTCCTTCACACAGTTTTCACCTGAGAGACTTATTTCACTCTCAAACCTCTTCGTTTACTAGTCGGCTGTTTTGAAAAAACAGCTGGAAGAAAATGACGTGAATGCTCCAATGAAGACTGGAGGGTTATTCAAATAGTCACATATTTCCCTAACACTAACTGCCGGTAATGCGAATTACTGCTTAAATTACTCTAAAACAAAGTTGATCGGGTTTTTAAGATCCGCCCGTGTGACGCCGGTTGATCATTTGCATACTGCTCAGTATTTAACGTGGGATTGACGCATCACCATCACTGTGTTCCAGCGCAAAGGAGACCTTCACTTTACGTTCACTGTCGTCGTGAGAACTCCGGTGAGTGTTTGTGGAACTTGCCATATTTCAAATGAGCAGTTGTTTCTTGTCAGTTTTCAGATGATGCATCTCTTCGTTGTGTCAGAATATTCTAGTCTGTGATGAAACATCAGGAAATGGCTTTTTGAAGTTCCAGCGTACCAGAAGGACGAACTGTGGACCGACAAGCGGTTAAAAACTTGATGACAATGTTTATTTAAAAACTGAGAAATTCCATCGGTTATGTGGGAGCAATAATTGCGTGATATTTGTTGATTTTCATGAGTTTTTCCTCTGTAGCGGATCTAGTAGTGGGGGTGGGGTGGTGGTTCCTGGGCGTCACGCGCTGCTTCGCGCATACGGGGACTTTCGCGCGGAGATTGTTTGTTTTACACGCAATGTTTACGTGAAATGATCCATTGATGAATTGGAAGCCCAGGTATGTTTTAATCACTTAAAATAGTCTTGTCTTTTTACAGCATCAAACATGGCTGATAAGAAACCAGAGTTATCAGAGGTACAATGTTTTGACAAGACTAAACTGAAGAAGGAAGACGCCAAAGAGGAAAACTCACTGCCAACAAAAGAAGGTACGTCACGCACCTTTTTTATTAGAACGGTTTCTATTCTCAAACTTCGGTACTAATGATTCAAACGTTCTTGTTTTGCAGCTATCGAACAGGAGAAGTGTGCGTGATGAAACTGGTTGGAGTTTCATCACGCACAAGCGTTCTTGTAAATCTGGGCTGCACAAGTTGTACATGCAAAATAAATCTAACATGTTCTCGTGGTATTCTGACTGTTTGTGTTCCATCTTCATGAGTGATGCATTTGGTTCATTATCAGAAGCAGCCGATTGATTCCGGTAGTGTTGCATCTGACTATTGAAGATCAGTAAAAATGTTTGGAATATTCTCAATGTTCATAAAGAGAAATTCAGCTGGGTACCAAAGATTAATTTAATTTCCAAAGCCAGCCTTTTGAAATTAAATATGTCGTAAATTGCATGAGATTGCAGAAATAAAAGAGTGTCTCCGTAAGCAGCAAGCTCAATTAGATGCCATTATGAAACATGTCACTGCACCGTCACCACAGCCTACTCAGAGTGATGCAGTCCCAAACCCAGCTAAACGTTTCCGCTTCCAGGCTGACGGAAAGCCAATTTGCCACCGTTGTAGTAGACCAGGTCATATTGCCAGGTTTTGTAGGGTCAACTTGACAGCTTCTAAGACCCAAAGAGGCACTAGTTCCGACATTGAAGTCTGCACGCAAGTGGTGGGAGGAGATCCTGACTACCAGCCGTCGGGAAACTAGACCCCTCTGGTGTAGAGAGCCAACCACCAGGAAAGGGTATTGTGGGCTCACCTGAAGATCCCTCTTGACTGATTGGAGACTGCCCAGTGGTGGAGATCTGCATGGGTGGCATTATGGTACCCTGTCTCTTGGATACCGGGTCAATGGTCACCACGATCAGAGAAAGTTTTTTTGAGAGACATTTTAAATCACAAGGTATCGGGCTGCTAAAAAGGTGTCATTGGCTACGCCTTAAAGCTGCTAATGGGCTAAAAATACCTTATAAAGGTTATTTGGAGCTGGATATCACTGTGTTGGGAAAGACTTTGACCCGAATGGGTGTTTTAGTTGTTGAGGATCCAAAGGGTGAGCCCATACAACAAGGAGCCACGCCAGGTCTCTTAGGGATGAACATCATTCGCCACTGCTATCACTTGCTCTTTGAACAGTTTGGCCCAAGTCTTTTTGATTCACCTGACCTCCAAGTAGCCAGTAAGGAATGGAAAGACACACTTTTTACATGCCAGCGTCTTGAGGCGTTAGATGCACAGGGGTATTTGGGTAAAGCCAAAGTTCAGGGTCGGGCCATTCGCGTCCCTGCTGGTTCTGTGAAGTGGATTCACACCACTTGCCCTGCAGCTGCGAAAATCACCCTCCCTTCTGTGCTGCTTGAACCCCTAGCGACAGGAAACACACTCCCAGCTGGCATTCTTGTGTCCTCCGCCCTTATTTCTGTCCATAACGGAAGTGTTGACATTCCAGCTGTAAATGTCGGCACTGAAGATGTGTGGCTAAGGCCTCACACACAGCTAGGTGAGCTGCATGTGGTGGACCCACTTCCAACAGGGAACACAGTTGTTGTGGAGGAAACAGAGGAGCAGAGCACTATAGCAGTGATCCAACAGGTGAATGCAGTGAAACCCCCTACTCTCGATGTGTCCAGTTTATCGTGGTCCAACCTCTCCCCTGAACAGATAGAGCAGGGGATAGCACTATTGCAGAAGCATGGCATTGTTTTCAGCCAAGGAGAAGGAGACTTGGGATGTACCACACTGGTAGAGCACGAGATTCCGTTATTGGACGAAGCCCCAGTGCGGCAGCGCTATCGCAGGCTCCCACCATCACAGTATGAGCAAGTCAAAGCACACATTCGGGAGCTCCTGGACAAAGGTATTGTGCGCCCAAGCTGTAGTCCATACTCCTCCCCCATTGTGGTAGTCTTTAAAAAAACCGGAGAGATCAGGCTGTGTGTAGACTACCGTTTGCTCAATGCCAAGACCAGGAAAGATGCTTATCCTCTGCCCAGAATTGAGGAATCTTTGGATGCTCTCTCAGGTGCCCGATACTTTTCAACGCTAGACCTTGCAAGTGGCTACAACCAAGTGCCAGTGGCAGAAAAAGATAAACCAAAGACTGCTTTTTGTACCCCCTTTGGGCTGTTTGAGTTCAATAGGATGCCATTTGGGCTTTGCAATGCACCTAGTACTTTTCAAAGATTGATGGAGCGTATTTTTGGAGACCAGAGTCTTCAGTCCTTGCTTTTATATTTAGATGACATTGTCATTTTTTCATCTTCTTTTGATAAACATCTCCAACGTCTTGATCTGGTACTGTCCCGCCTTAAAGAACACCATCTAAAATTAAAGCTACAGAAATGTCACTTCTTTCAATCAGAAGTCACATACCTGGGCCATGTAATCTCCGCATCTGGTGTTGCCACTGATCCGTCGAAGATCAGTGCAGTGATTGATTGGGCACGGCCTACCACTTGCACAGAGCTACAGTCATTCCTTGGGTTTGCCTCGTACTATCGCCGCTTTGTGGAAGGTTTTGCAAAGCATGCTGCTCCACTTCATCGGCTAGTGGCTGCAATGGAGGGAACCAAGAAGTAACGCAAAGCCTTGGGAAATGGTGCCATCGGCGATCGCTGGAATGATGAATGTGAAACCTCATTCCAGACCCTCAAAAAGTTATTGGTGAGTGCACCAGTTCTGGGCTATGCTGATTTTACTAAACCTTTTATCCTTGAAATAGATGCCAGTCATGCTGGACTTGGAGCCGTATTATCTCAAGATCATGATGGGAAGCGACGACCAATTGCCTATGCCAGCAGGGGCCTTAGACCCACAGAAAGGAACATGTCCAACTACAGTTCTCGAAAGCTGGAATTTCTGGCGTTGAAATGGGCAGTCACACAAAAGTTTCGTGAGTATCTGTTTGGAAACAAATTTGTTGTATTCACAGATAACAACCCCCTGAGCTATTTGCAGTCCGCTAAACTTGGAGCTGTGGAGCAGCGGTGGGCATCTGAGTTAGCAGTTTTTGATTTTGAGCTGAAGTACCGACCGGGGCCTGCTAATCGTAATGCAGATGCATTATCCCGTCAGATGCATCTCCAGAGCACTTCCCCTTTGTTCCCTGGCTTGAAGGTGCCACGCGAAGTCCATGATCAAACAAACCCTGTATTTCAAACGCCTCATGCTGTCGCTGTCACCTTTCAGGTAGCTGCTTTTCCCTCTCGGCCCACCGCTGACTTAAGGGCCTTACAGGCCGCAGATCCAGTGATTGGACCCTTCCTACAGTATTGGAAGAGAAGAAAGATGCCAACAAAACAGGAACTGGCCAATGTCAGTAAAAGTGTGAAGAAGTTGGTGCAACACTGGACCAGAATTAGCTCAAGGGATGGTGTCCTATATCGCCAAATTCAGACACCAGGGAATGCAGAAATTCTACTTCAGCTTCTGTTGCCCCAGTGTTTGCAGTCTGAGGTCCTCAAAAGCCTGCATGACGACCATGGCCATCAAGGAATTGAACGCACCACCAGTCTCGCAAGGCAGAGATGCTTTTGGCCATTCATGGGACGAGACATAGAGAAGTACTGTCAGGAGTGCAACCGCTGTGTGTTGGCCAAAGCAGTACAACCAAAAGTTCGGACATTCAGAGGTGGTTTGGTGGCTTCTAAACCCCTGGAAGTAATTGCCATTGATTTTACTGTACTGGATAAGGCCAGTGATGGAAGAGAAAATGTGCTGGTGGTCACTGATGTGTTTTCTAAATTTGCCCAGGCATTCCCAACAGCAGACCAGCGGGCTAGTACAGTTGCCCGAATACTGACGGAGAAATGGTTCTACATCTATGGTGTACCCAAGCGTATTCACAGTGACCAAGGTAGGAGTTTTGAAGGAGATCTGTTGAAACGATTATGCCAACTTTACGGAATAGAAAAGAGTAGAACAACACCATACCATCCGGAAGGTAATGGACACTGTGAACGATTTAATCGAACATTGCATGACTTGTTACGTACTCTTCCTCAGGAAAAGAAAAGAAAATGGCCACAACACCTACCTCACCTGCTGTATGCCTATAAAACCACAGAACATCAATCCACAGGCTACTCACCCTATGAACTTATGTTTGGTCAGAAGGCTCAATTACCTGTAGATTTTTTGTTAGGGGCACCGCAGGAGTTAACCACACCAACCTCAGCACAGGACTGGATGGATGAACACCAGCATCGTCTGCGTTCAGTCTATGGTCAGGCAAAAGAGCAGCTCCACCGGACCGCAGAACGGAGAAATAGACATCACCAGCCAACAGAAACTTCTATTCTGTCCCCTGGAACGCTTGTTTACAGAAAGAGTCACCCTCTGGGGCGCCACAAAATCCAGGATACCTGGGACCCAGTTGTTTATGTGGTAGTCAGAAACATGGATGAAGAAGGGAGGGTCTACAAAATATGTCCCAGAGATGGTACAGGTCAGGAGAGGAATATCAACAGAGCGGAGCTCAGAGTGTTGCCGGCAACTGCCACCAATGGGCCTACAACACAAGTGCAGCCTGTACCTGACTTGGGCCTGACTGGAGACGCAACTACATATCCCAAATCCAATACGGTGGATGACGACAGCGATGTAGAGGGAGGTGTCTTCCTTTTGGAACCAGAGATACAGCCGGTTCAGGCCTTCTCCCCAAATTCCTCTGTGCCAGCTTCGCAGACAATAACTAGGCAGTCTGTCAATCACGAAATCCTTGAACAGGAAAGTAACCCCAACGTTAGCACAGCCACCTTGGCAACAGAGGAATGTCTTGATGTGCAAAAGCGGCCTACAAGAAGTAATGCAGGACAGCATTCGAATCCTTTCCACCTGCCAAGACCAGTTACTCAAACCCTTGCTACCACAGATAGGACCTCTCAGGTATCTCACACAGTCAACAGCCAGGTGGTTCTAGACACATTCCGACCTTGGTTGTAGCATTTCACCGGGACGGCGACCTTTCAAAATAGGGGCCAGTGTAACAGGGATACCTTTAAGACCCAGTGCGGAAGCTATTTAAGCAGCTGGTAGCAATGCTCTCGCTCTCTCTCTATCAGCATCAGACGTCACATGCTATTGGTTTGCGCGGTGGCAGACACACACCTGAGCCACACCTTAGTGTGACTAAGTCCCTGGATGAGCCAGAATTGTCCACAAGTGCGATGACTGTCACTGTTCTTTCCCTAGTCTTTTAGAGTTACTGGCCTGTGTTTTATTTCCCTTTTTATTATTTTATTTCTATTTTAACTGACACATTACAAGGGCAGGAGCGTCACCTACACCGACAGGTACAATTAATTAACAGTGGTAGGGTCGGGGGGAGACGCATGGCTCCATTCCTCTAGTGACCCTCCTTTTAATGGTTTTGAGTCATTGCTTTATTTATCCTATATTTTATTGTTTGGAGTGCCTTGCCTGTATATTGGCATCATAACGTGTGTGCTGTGTCCGCAGTGACTCCCAGTATTTTAGTGTGTGTTTTGGGCTCTAGAAGGTGAAGCCTTTGGGTACTTGTGCATAACTACCGCTGCTTACCTGTCAGGTATTTTTATACTGTGTGGCGCTAGGCTTGTCTCATTGGCCTGCCCTGTAATTTTAGGTGTCGGATTTTTAATTGTTTTAAATAAGGTTTTAACCCAGTAACCTGTTTTAATAAATTGTAAATTCTTGTTTAATTACCAGCCTCTTGTCCCGTTTGTTCTGGACACTGACCTGTGTTTTTAGTGGGTAGATTGAATTTAGTATTTATAGTCTTAACGACCACTAATTCAATACTACATATAAAGTATATTACCAGTATTGGTTAGAAGCTCATAGACGTCAACGTCCCATTCCGTTATTGGATCTGGTCCAGGTCACTACCTCGTTTGTCCACACGGTGTCGTCCTTCACACAGTTTTCACCTGAGAGACTTATTTCACCCTCCTCTGGAGGGAGAAGAGATCAAGAAGGTGGAGGATTTTAAGTACTTAGGCTCAACAGTCCAGAGCAATGGAGAGTGTGGAAAAGAGGTGAAGAAGCGTGTCCAGGCAGGATGGAACGGGTGGAGGAAAGTGTCAGGTATGATGTGTGATAGAAGAGTTTCAGCTAAAATGAAAGGAAAGGTGTACAAAACTGTGGTGAGACCAGCGATGTTGTTTGGTCTAGAGACAGTGTCACTGAGGAAAAGACGGGAGACAGAGTTGGAGGTAGCAGAGATGAAGATGCTGAGGTTCTCTTTGGGAGTGACCAGGAAGGATAGGATCAGGAATTAGTACATCAGAGGGACAGCACATGTTAGAGGTTTTGGAGATAAAGTCAGAGAGGCCAGACTGAGATGGTTTGGACATGTCCAGAGGAGAGATAGTGAATATATTGGTGGAAGGATGCTGAGTTTTGAACTGCCAGGCAGGAGGCCTAGAGGAAGACCAAAGAGGAGGTTTATGGATGTAATGAGGGAAGACATGAAGGTAGTTGGTGTGAGAGAAGAGGATTCAAAGGACAGGGCTAGATGGAGGAAATTGATTCGCTGTGGCGACCCCTGAAGGGAAAAGCCGAAAGGAAAAGAAGAAGACTTATTTCACCCTAAAAACCTCTTCGTTTATTAGTCGGCTGTTTTGAAACAACAGCTGGAAGAAAATGATGTGAAATGGTCCAATGAATATCGGAAGGTTATTCAAATAGTCACATATTTCCCTAACACTAACTACCGGTAATGTGAATTACTGCTTAAATTACTCTAAAACAAAGTTGATCGGGTTTTTAAAATCCGCCGGTGTGACGCCGGATGATCATTTGCATACTGCATAGTATTTAAGGTGGGATTGACGCATCACCATCACCGTGTTCCAGCGCAAAGGAGACCTTCACTTTACGTTCACTGTCGTCGTGAGAACTCCGGTGAGTGTTTGTGGAACTTGCCATATTTCAAATTAGCAGTTTGTCAGTTTTCAGATGATGCATCTCTTCGTTGTGTCAGAATATTCTAGTCTGTGATGAAACATCAGGAAATGGCTTTTTGAAGTTCCAGCGTACAAGAAAGACGAACTGCGGAGCGACAAGCGGTTAAAAACTTGATGAAAATGTTTATTTAAAACCTGAAAAATTCCATTGGTTATGTGGGAGCAATAATTGCGTGACATTTGATTTTCATGAGTTTTTCCCCTGTAGCGGATCTAGTAGTGGGAGGGGGGGGCGGTGGTTCCTGGACGTCACGCGCTGCTTCGCACATACCGGGACTTTCGCGCGTCAGGCGCGGAGATTGTTTGTTTTACGCGCATTGTTTACGTGAAATAATGATCCATTGGTGAATTGGAAGCCCAGGTATGTTTTAATCACTTAAAATAGTCTTGTCTTTTTACAGCATCAAACATGGCTGATAAGAAACCAGATTTATCAGAGGTCGAAGGTTTTGACAATACTAAACTGAAGAAGGCATCAATGTGTGAGAAAAATCCACTGCCAACGAAAGAAGGTACGTTGCACCCTTTTTTTATTATTAGAACGGTTCCTATTATCAAACTTCGGTACTAATGATTCAAACGTTCTTGTTTTGCAGATATCGAACAGGAGAAGAGTGCATCATGAAACTGGTTGGAGTATTTCCTACTCGGGCTGCTTGAGGATGCAAAAAGAACAGCGTTCTTGTAAATCTGCGCTGCACAAGTGGTACATGAAAAATAAACCCAACATGTTCTTGTGGTATTCTGACTGTTTGTGTTCCATCTTCATGAGTGATGCATTTAGTTCATTATCTGAAGCAGCCGATTGATTCTGGTAGTGTTGCATCTGACTATTGAAGATCAGTAAAAATGTTTGTAATATTCTTAATGTTCATAAAAAGAAATTCAGCTGGGTACCAACGATTAATTTAATTTCAAAAGCCAGCCTTTTCAAATTAAATGTGTCTTAAATTGCATGGTCGTGGACTTGCCGTGCAAAAAACAATTTTGATCTAATCAAGTTGGGTCATAATTTGTAAATAAAATTTGGGCACTTAAAAAAAAAAAGTTTGCTTCATCCTGGGGAGATTTTGTACTTATTGAACTCCGTGCAGTGCTTGAGGTTTCTTCTGTTGCACAATGTCTGCACTAAACTAAGCCAAGAGTTCCTCAACATAGTTCTTCTTGTACAGTGATCACTGCCCCCCACTCAATCTGTAGGATTTCTCATAAGGGTGTGTCAGATTAGCAGCAACATGCAGATTTGCTATGCGGATATCTCAACGTGGCTACCAGGGTGTAATTCAAGAATTTCAACTTTTAATTGCACTTTGCAGTGTTGAGCTGGCCCAACAGTGTTCTTTAAACTCTCTTGTAACCAAAATGCATAGATCTCCCTAACTGCTTTCTAAGACCTATGCATTATCTCTTGGGAAACTAATGGAAATATGTGAAACACCGTATCCAATTTTTTAAAAATGATCTGTTTTAAAGTTTAATAAGGTTCATTGTGTCTGAAGACATGTTCTTCCAAGTTCCATGGGAATTTGCAGTAGCTTTTGTGCGATGCTGCTGATAATCTGAACAACCTGACATAGGTGAAAACTTTTGAAGGTAACTCAAACACAGTACCCAGACACTTCTGCTAACATCTTTCTATTAAATTCTAAGCAACCAGGAAGTTTTCAGGTCGAAACACCAAACCTGACTCATCAGTGACGTCAATTTTCTCACACATTTAATGCTAGTAAACATTTTCAGGTTATTTACTTGGAAGTTAAATACCCTTACATAAACGCAGTAAAATACTGAGATAAAGGTAAAATTTCTTGCGGCCAAAACACTGACTAGTACGTATGCCAGTATGGCCCTCTTTTAGGGCCATGAGGTTTTTCTCATTCTGAAATGTGCTTCAAATAAAAATGCATTTTATATGTTTGTTGATGCTGTGAATGCAACATTGAATGTGATTTATTAAATTAATTAATAAATGTATCTTTTGTTGCATGTTGTAAATTTGTCATTTCAAATATCAAAATCAAAATGAACACAATGAACCCGATGGTGTTCTTTGATTTTTAACCTGACTTCCAGAAAACACAAGATGGTCATCGAGTTATGTTTCTACAATGTCAACAATATTGACAGAATAAGATCAATACAGACCAACTGTCTATTAGATATTTTTATACAAATATTTTAACCAGTTTTAATTGTATTTAAAAGTCCTAGTCACTCTGACCCCTGAACTTCCATTAAATCTGATTTGTCCACAATAGATGCAAACAGGCTTGTCATTTAAGTCACAGGATATTTTCATTGTAAACTTAGCTTTCAGTAGGTTTTTACATTTATTTTTATCTGTGACTGGAAAGCACAATTTATTTATTTTTGATACTATCGCGCTCAAGTTTCGCATTGCTATTTTAATGACACATTTTTATATATCATCCCCCCTTCTTTGGGCGAGAGGCCTCTTCTGTAAAAACTCATACCGGTGTGTTTTATTCAAACATTTTCTGTAATGTCGGTTTGACATTAGATGTAAATATAAAGTATATTACCAGTATTGGTTAGAAGCTCATAGACGTCAACGTCCCATTCTGTTATTGGATCTGCTCCAGGTCACTACCTCGTTTGTCCACACGGTGTCGTCCTTCACACAGTTTTCACCTGAGAGACTTATTTCACCCTCAAACCTCTTCGTTTACCAGTCGGCTGTTTTGAAACAACAGCTGGAAAAGAAAACGACGTGAATGCTCCAATGAATATCGGAGGGTTATTCAAATAGTCACATATTTCCCTAACACTAACTGCCGGTAATGTGAATTACTGCTTAAATTACTGTAAAACAAAGTTGATCGGGTTTTTAAGATCCGCCCGTGTGACGCCGGATGATCATTTGCATACTGCTCAGTATTTAATGTGGGATTGACGCATCACCATCACCGTGTTCCAGCGCAAAGAAGACCTTCACTTTACGTTCACTGTCGTCGTGAGAACTCCGGTGAGTGTTTGTGGAACTTGCCATATTTCAAATGAGCAGTTGTTTCTTGTCAGTTTTCAGATGATGCATCTCTTCGTTGTGTCAGAATATTCTAGTCTGTGATGAAACATCAGGAAATGGCTTTTTGAAGTTCCAGCGTACAAGAAAGACGAACTGCGGAGCGACAAGCGGTTAAAAACTTGATGACAATGTTTATTTAAAACCTGAGAAATTCCATCGGTTATGTGGGAGCAATAATTGCGTGATATTTGTTGATTTTCATGAGTTTTTCCTCTGTAGCGGATCTAGTAGTGGGGGGGGGGGCGGGGGGGTTGAGGGCGGTGGTTCCTGGGCGTCACGCGCTGCTTCGCGCATACGGGGACTTTCGCGCGTCAGGCGCGGAGATTGTTTGTTTTACGCGCAATGTTTATGTGAAATAATGATCCATTGGTGAACTGGAAGCCCAGGTATGTTTTAATCACTTAAAAGAGTCTTGTCTTTTTACAGCATCAAACATGGCTGATAAGAAACCAGATTTGTCAGAGGTCGAATGTTTTGACAAGTCTAAACTGAATAAGACAGAAACGAAAGAGAGCAATCCACTGCCAACCAAAGAAAGTACGTTGCACCTTTTTTTTTTTTTGGGACGGTTTCTATTCTCAAACTTCGGTACTAATGATTCAAACGTTCTTGTTTTGCAGTCATCGAACAGGAGAAGAATTCATCATGAAACTGGTCGGAGTATTTCCTGCTCGGGCTGCTTGAGGATACAAAAAGAACAGTGTTCTTGTAGTTCTGCGCTGCACAAGTTGTACATGAAAAATAAACCCAACATGTTCTTGTGATATTCTGACTCCGTTTGTGTTCCATCTTCATGAGTGATGCATTTGGTTCCTTATCTGAAGCAGCCGATTGATTCTGGTAGTGTTGCATCTGACTATTGAAGATCAGTAAAAATGTTTGTAATATTCTTAATGTTCATAAAAAGAAATTCAGCTGGGTACCAACGATTAATTTAATTTCAAAAGCCAGCCTTTTCAAATTAAATGTGTCTTAAATTGCATGGTCGTGGACTTGCCGTGCAAAAAACAATTTTGATCTAATCAAGTTGGGTCATAATTTGTAAATAAAATTTGGGCACTTAAAAAAAAAAAGTTTGCTTCATCCTGGGGAGATTTTGTACTTATTGAACTCCGTGCAGTGCTTGAGGTTTCTTCTCTGTTGCACAATGTCTGCACTAAACTCAGCCAAGAGTTCCTCAACATAGTTCTTCTTGTACAGTGATCACTGCCCCCCACTCAATCTGTAGGATTTCTCATAAGGGTGTGTCAGATTAGCAGCAACATGCAGATTTGCTATGCGGATATCTCAACGTGGCTACCAGGGTGTAATTCAAGAATTTCAACTTTTAATTGCACTTTGCAGTGTTGAGCTGGCCCAACAGTGTTCTTTAAACTCTCTTGTAACCAAAATGCATAGATCTCCCTAACTGCTTTCTAAGACCTATGCATTATCTCTTGGGAAACTAATGGAAATATGTGAAACACCGTATCCAATTTTTTAAAAATGATCTGTTTTAAAGTTTAATAAGGTTCATTGTGTCTGAAGACATGTTCTTCCAAGTTCCATGGGAATTTGCAGTAGCTTTTGTGCGATGCTGCTGATAATCTGAACAACCTGACATAGGTGAAAACTTTTGAAGGTAACTCAAACACAGTACCCAGACACTTCTGCTAACATCTTTCTATTAAATTCTAAGCAACCAGGAAGTTTTCAGGTCGAAACACCAAACCTGACTCATCAGTGACGTCAATTTTCTCACACATTTAATGCTAGTAAACATTTTCAGGTTATTTACTTGGAAGTTAAATACCCTTACATAAACGCAGTAAAATACTGAGATAAAGGTAAAATTTCTTGCGGCCAAAACACTGACTAGTACGTATGCCAGTATGGCCCTCTTTTAGGGCCATGAGGTTTTTCTCATTCTGAAATGTGCTTCAAATAAAAATGCATTTTATATGTTTGTTGATGCTGTGAATGCAACATTGAATGTGATTTATTAAATTAATTAATAAATGTATCTTTTGTTGCATGTTGTAAATTTGTCATTTCAAATATCAAAATCAAAATGAACACAATGAACCCGATGGTGTTCTTTGATTTTTAACCTGACTTCCAGAAAACACAAGATGGTCATCGAGTTATGTTTCTACAATGTCAACAATATTGACAGAATAAGATCAATACAGACCAACTGTCTATTAGATATTTTTATACAAATATTTTAACCAGTTTTAATTGTATTTAAAAGTCCTAGTCACTCTGACCCCTGAACTTCCATTAAATCTGATTTGTCCACAATAGATGCAAACAGGCTTGTCATTTAAGTCACAGGATATTTTCATTGTAAACTTAGCTTTCAGTAGGTTTTTACATTTATTTTTATCTGTGACTGGAAAGCACAATTTATTTATTTTTGATACTATCGCGCTCAAGTTTCGCATTGCTATTTTAATGACACATTTTTATATATCATCCCCCCTTCTTTGGGCGAGAGGCCTCTTCTGTAAAAACTCATACCGGTGTGTTTTATTCAAACATTTTCTGTAATGTCGGTTTGACATTAGATGTAAATATAAAGTATATTACCAGTATTGGTTAGAAGCTCATAGACGTCAACGTCCCATTCTGTTATTGGATCTGCTCCAGGTCACTACCTCGTTTGTCCACACGGTGTCGTCCTTCACACAGTTTTCACCTGAGAGACTTATTTCACCCTCAAACCTCTTCGTTTACCAGTCGGCTGTTTTGAAACAACAGCTGGAAAAGAAAACGACGTGAATGCTCCAATGAATATCGGAGGGTTATTCAAATAGTCACATATTTCCCTAACACTAACTGCCGGTAATGTGAATTACTGCTTAAATTACTGTAAAACAAAGTTGATCGGGTTTTTAAGATCCGCCCGTGTGACGCCGGATGATCATTTGCATACTGCTCAGTATTTAATGTGGGATTGACGCATCACCATCACCGTGTTCCAGCGCAAAGAAGACCTTCACTTTACGTTCACTGTCGTCGTGAGAACTCCGGTGAGTGTTTGTGGAACTTGCCATATTTCAAATGAGCAGTTGTTTCTTGTCAGTTTTCAGATGATGCATCTCTTCGTTGTGTCAGAATATTCTAGTCTGTGATGAAACATCAGGAAATGGCTTTTTGAAGTTCCAGCGTACAAGAAAGACGAACTGCGGAGCGACAAGCGGTTAAAAACTTGATGACAATGTTTATTTAAAACCTGAGAAATTCCATCGGTTATGTGGGAGCAATAATTGCGTGATATTTGTTGATTTTCATGAGTTTTTCCTCTGTAGCGGATCTAGTAGTGGGGGGCGGGGGGTCAGGGGGGTTGAGGGCGGTGGTTCCTGGGCGTCACGCGCTGCTTCATGCATACGGGGACTTTCGCGCGTCAGGCGCGAGATTGTTTGTTTTACGCGCAATGGTTATGTGAAATAATGATCCATTGGTGAACTGGAAGCCCAGGTATGTTTTAATCACTTAAAATAGTCTTGTCTTTTTACAGCATCAAACATGGCTGATAAGAAACCAGATTTGTCAGAGGTCGAATGTTTTGACAAGTCTAAACTGAATAAGACAGAAACGAAAGAGAGCAATCCACTGCCAACCAAAGAAAGTACGTTGCACCTTTTTTTTTTTTGGGGACGGTTTCTATTCTCAAACTTCGGTACTAATGATTCAAACGTTCTTGTTTTGCAGTCATCGAACAGGAGAAGAATTCATCATGAAACTGGTCGGAGTATTTCCTGCTCGGGCTGCTTGAGGATACAAAAAGAACAGTGTTCTTGTAGTTCTGCGCTGCACAAGTTGTACATGAAAAATAAACCCAACATGTTCTTGTGATATTCTGACTCCGTTTGTGTTCCATCTTCATGAGTGATGCATTTGGTTCCTTATCTGAAGCAGCCGATTGATTCTGGTAGTGTTGCATCTGACTATTGAAGATCAGTAAAAAATGTTTGTAATATTCTTAATGTTCATAAAAAGAAATTCAGCTGGGTACCAAAGATTAATTTCATTTCAAAAGCCAGCCTTTTCAAATTAAATGTGTCTTAAATTGAATGGTCGTGGACTTGCCATGCAAAAAACAATTTTGATCTAATCAAGTTGGTTTCATAATTTGTAAATAAAATGTGGGCACTTAAAAAAAAAACAACTTGGCCCTTTGCTTCATCCTGGGGAGATTTTGTACTTGTTGAACTCCGTGCAGTGCTTGAGGTTTCTTCTCTGTTGCACAATGTCTGCACTAAACTCAGCCAAGAGTTCCTCAACATAGTTCTTGTACAGTGATCACTCCCCCCCCCCACTCAATCTGTAGGATTTCTCATAAGGGTGTGTCTCAGATTAGCAGCAACATGCAGATTTGTTATGCGGATATCTCAACGTGGCTGGCAGGGTGTATTCAAGAATGAAGATGAGGGTAGGACATTTCTTATGGCCAAAACACTGACTAGTACGTATGTCAGTATGGCCCTCTTTTAATTCCTGCATCTTTTGTGTTCCTCACTAAACTGGCAGCTCCTCAAACAAAATTTAAAAAACACTTCAGCAAACAAAATGACTTAAAACAAAATGTTCTGCTAGAGAACAGAACTTGTGATTCCGTCATGACCTGACAGTTGAACTTTTGACACCATTCATGGATGGAGTCAACAGGCTGTAGAAATAAAATTGTAACCTGCAGCAGTCTGGGTTACTCAATTTCTTCCTCATGTCGACTGGAATTTCCAAAACTTTGATTTTGGCAGTGTCCTGACAAAGATGGTACTAAACAGCTCTGGATGTGTCAAGTCCTGCTATGGCATTTAGTAATGCAATTTGTCTGTTTTTGGATTTAATTTCACTGGGTTGTCTTTGTTTTAAGGTAAATTTGACACAATTTAGTATTAGAATCGTAGAAGAAACCAGGAGGGGCTCAAATACTTTTTCACAGCAGTATATTTTCAATTGTGCTTTAAACCAAGTATTTTTTTGCTGGAGATGGCATTGCTAACCACTGCCATGCCTTGCCAGGTATGAATAACCTTTCGTCGTATCTTGTGCACAAACAAATAAACATGGTTGATTGTGTAACCTCAACCCAACCCCATTCATGCAGGAAATTTCCCCTGCTAGATGTCAGTTAGGTGCCAGCTATAATCTGTATTGCATTCAGGTCACAGATGTGAATGTAACACAACCTGTGAGACGTTTTTATGAAATGGTAGTATTTACATAAATAGCTGATAACACATGTAAAGAGCAAGCCTGTGATCATGCCGTGCTGCGGGATGGTCACAGCGTCCAAAAAACTTCACTATTCATTTACAATCAGTTCTGTTTCATTCTGAAATGTAGGGATAAAATTAGGTGACAGAGTGGAAGAGGGTGGGAGTTACAGAACCGGTTTGTTCTATAGAACAAAACAGCTGCACTGTAATATCAGCTAAAGAGTTTATAGCTCAGCCTCTCATTTGTCTCCCTACCCTATAGTCAGTTTTAACAGGTGAAAAATGATATGTTGTTCCGTTTATTTTTGCACGAAAAGTTCAAAACCATTTATTGTATACTCTATCACACATTTAGAAAATCAATATCTCTAATAACTGTCAATTTGAAGTCTAGTAACACAACAGTTTCCCTCCTTTGCTTTGGGGAAAACAGTAAGTTGATAAAGTAATGAATAGTACAATAAATTGTGATTCTAACAGATTCAGCTTGTCAACATACTGTAAGTGCAGTTTCACGGTTCACCATCAGTGTCAAGGACATAAAGGGAAGACATTTTGGAAAAGCTCAATATTTTTGTGGGGGAAGCAGAGCATTAATACAGATATTTACTTCATATCCATACTGTATATGAGTCTTCCAAGTCAAGATCGTATTGCTGTTTAGATCATGATCTGGATCCAACAATTGCATTCAGCTCTTCTCATCAGCCAATAACACAGCTACATACTGTTACTGTCATCCTATCATCTTGCTGCTGTCTTTTTAAAAACTCCCCCCTTACTTCCAGCTCTCTCGTGGTGTCATTTTGCACATCTTACACTTCCCCATCACCACCGAGTCGTCATCATGCATTAACATCATTAGGGTCATCAGCCACCACCACCAGTGTCTGGACCAGAAGTAGGGAGATATATGTCTTGCTCAGAAATAAATGTCGAGAACAAAAGTGAGACTGATGTCAAATTAAAATGACACTCTTGTCAAACTACCCCTCTCTTTCCAAAAGACACTGGGAATGGAGACAATCTGTGGAGAATGGAGACTGGGAAAGATTCCCATCTGCCAGTTGTTGGGCTGATGGAATCTTTGTTTGGAACATTATTATGAATGGGAATCTTGCTGCTAGCATCCTGCCACACTGGCTTCAAAGGCAAGTCACCGAGGCAGTGAACGCTCCCTATACAGTCTGTCTGTTCCAGGAATAGTCAAAGAGCAATGACAGATCGCATAGGCCCTGGTTGACAGCATGTAATAATCCAGAACCAGGACCAAAATATCCATCAGATGCAGCTCAGAAGCAGGTTCAGACCAGCCACCCTTATAGCAACAGAGAACCATGGCACCACAATAGTTTTGTACATGCCAAAACTAGTTTGGTACTCAGAAGAATGAATACTACTGCCAAGATTCAGCTATCCTCTCATTTGGAAAATGAAAGTTATACCATGACCATAATTTTAACATCACTTGATTTATATTACTATTTAAATCCAGTGGATCAAGATTATCATGTATTTATGATCCATAAGTTGTTCAACATGCAGTTAAAGAAAATGTTGAATGTTTAAGATAGTATTAAAAATCCTGGATCCAACCATTTATGAAAGCATGTTTACAAATACGAACCGTGCTACATATTAAAATACGTTCAGTGTACGATAAAAGTTAACAATTGAAACAAATTCATATAAAACATTCCTACAGAAACTCCTTCAGGGGAAAACAAAACTTGTTTCTACATGTCATTAGTGTAAAGAGAAGGAGGAAGTGATACAGCCGCTCACAACAGCTTGGCAAAACTCATCTCTGCTCATCAAGCTCAGCTAAAAACATGAACGCCCCACCCCTTGCTCTTTCTTGTGTGATGTTTCCATGGTAACAGACTAGATCTTTAAGACACACAATCAGTGCAGTATTGTTCAGAGCTCTAAATGCGTTTACTTTGTTTTAGTGGATAATACTGATATGCTTGGAGTCCATTTTTAACTAAATCAGTGCAAAGACTAGTGATCTTAAACATTAGCCTGAGTCTCCGCCTCCCTCCAAGCATAAAATGGTGGCACGTGTCATTCTTCCCCTTCACATGTTCATTAAAGTTGCTACACAACAACTATTAATCTCCCCTTTATGAGTTTTGGAAAAGTTTCAAAAGTCTTATAAAGTATCCTTTTAAAAATATGCAGTGAGGAGATCTGTTGTGATTTGAAAGTGCTTTTTTTTTTACCAGGAGTACATCCTTGGTAAGGTAATACATACGTACACACACACACACACACACACACACAAACACACACACACACATACTGTATATACATGCATACATATACTGTATACATACACACACGTGTGTGAACACACACATGGACACACAGACAATTGCTTTACAGAAAAGGAAGAAAAAAAATAGCAGTGTCTGCATTTTACTTTACAAACTCAAATATTTACTGTATAAACTGAAAAATATCCAGGATTCAGCATTCCTATGAATCACTAAACTAACATTTAGTTGTCTAGCCACTGTTTCTGAGTACCGCTTCACATCTGTGTTGCATGGAGTCGACCAACTTCTGGCATCTATGAACAGGTATTCCAGCCCAGGATGATTTGACAACGTTCCATAATTCCTCAGCATTTCTTGGTTTTGCCTCAGAAACAGCATTTTTAATGTCGCCCCACAAGTTTTCTATCGGATTAAGGTCCGGGGATTGGGCTGGCCACTCCATGACTTTAATTTTGTTGGTTTGGAACCAAACACGCTTACTGGTGTGTTTGGGGTCATTGTCTTGTTGAAACACCCATTTCAATGGCATTTCCTCTTCAGCATAGGGCAACATGACCTCTTCAAGTTTTTTTTGATGTATCCAAACTGATCCATGATCCTTGGTATGCAATAAATAGGCCCGATACCATAGTAAGAGAAACATCCCCATATCATGATGTTTGTACCACCATGCTTCTCTGTCTTCAGAGTGTACTGTGGCTTGAATTCAGTGTTTGGGGGTCGTCTGACAAACTGTCCGCGGCCCTTAGACCCAAAGACCCAAACAATTTTACTCTCATCCGTCCACAAAATGTTTCTCCATTTCTCTTTTGGCCAGCCAATGTGTTCTTTGGCAAATTGTATCCTCTTCAGCACATGTCTTTTTTTCAACAGTGGGACTTTGCGGGGGCTTCTTGCTGATGGATTAGCTTCACACAGGCGTCTTCTAATTGTCACAGTACTCACAGGTAACTTCAGACTGTCTTTGATCATCCTGGAGCTGATCATTGGCTGAGTTTTCACCATACTGGCTATTCTTCGATCCATTCTAATGGTAGTCTTCCGTTTTCTTCCACGTCTCTCTGGTTTTACTTTCCATTTTAAAGCATAGGAGATCATGTTAGCCAAGCAGCCCATCATTTTCTGCACTTCTTTATACGTTTTCCCTTCATTAATCAACATTTTAATCAAAGTACGTTTTTCTTCTGAACAATGACTGGAACGACCCATTTTTCTCATGTTTACAGAGAGAAATGTACTGCACAATGTACATGTACTGGCTTCATCCTTAAATAAGGGCCACCTGATTGACACCTGTTTTTTAACAGATTGAAAGACTTCACTAATTGAACTCCACACTACTATTTTTTTGAACACGCCCCTTCAATTCATTATTCAATTACACAGACTCAGGAGCATACATATCATGAATGTTGGCCCTGTTGGTTTTCTATGACCCTACTACAGCAACTGGTAAATTATTTGTCATGCAGTAATATAATTTCTACCAAAAATAGGTTATTCATGTTGGACTGCTATTATTTTGAACACAACTGTACATACATAAATACATACATACATACATACATGCATAAACGACAGAAACTCAACTTTGTTTATTAGGGTTTTGCTCAGAAATATCACAGTCACACAAGTCATCCACAATATAGAATATAAAATATACTGCACAATCCTGTAAACAGACACACACAAAAAAACACAAACCCCCACAAACAACCTCCAGCCACTCATGTTACAACACATGCAAATAAATATAGAACAAATAAATACTTTATATTAAATCAAAACTAATAAAGGACTCTATGTAATGCCCTTGTAAAACATATGAGATCATAAATGAGTAAATAAAAATGAAATCAATTAATACATACACACATACATTAAAAAAATATAAGATAGTCTGGAGAAGGTAAATTAGTTTGTTCCACTAACTGCAACAATAACCAAACTACGTTAGGCTTGTAAATATCTGAAAAGACTGCTTTGAAGGAAAAACAACTTTGACTGTAAATTATTGATAAGTGGCAAAGAATAAACAAGTCCTAAAAGTATAGATGCCAAGGTTTGACCAGACTGGCAGAGGTTTATTTTAAGTTAGTTTCCTTCACATTACGCAGTTCAACTGAATACATAACACCCTCTGGAAAAAGTGTCGACCTGTCTGAGCTTGTTTGTCAGGGATGCACAGAGCCTCGCATTCTTCTTTGGCAGTTAAGTGTGCTACACAGTGCACATGGGGTTGAGCAATGTAGCCAGTATATTGTGCTCTAATAGAAGATATAATGCATTATTGTGAGTTAATCAAAAATAGGACATGGTGATCCCAGCTGGCCAGCAGTTTACTGTTTTGGATGGCACGGTTTAAAGTGAGAAAACCCTAACCCTAACCCTAACCCTCAATTCTTCAAGGGATTAAACATATTTTAGAATGGTCAAATAAATGCACAATTAAAACTAGGCTGTCCAGAAGCTATGATTGCGATACGTCACATAGGAGAGACGTTTTCTACCTGACTAACAAGCTAATCAATTAGCAGAGAACCAGAAATATTTTCATGTTCGGATTTAAACAGGAACCTCCCAGCGAAGCTAGTAAAAGTCTAATGAAGGTATCTTGAACTTAATTATAGTGATACAAAGGCAGAGTAAATACAGAGTTGCCTGACCTGTTTCTAACTCTCTGCAAGCTACTAAACTATTTAGATTTTTGTCCAACAAACAACTACATAGCAGACGAAACACTGCATTTACGGTGTTGGCCCTACAGCATTACATGGTATGGGTGGCAGCTACGTGAAACAGAAGTGAATACAGATTGGGTAAAATGTGAATTATGAAACTGCTTCTCAAATTCTTGGAACAGTTAAGAGAAAAATCACGAGAAAGAATGTTGTGTTATGAAGTGGTCCTTCCCTATTGGATAAATAGACACGCTGTGTTGTGAATGCATCGTGGCATCAGATAAAGCTCTGCAACAATATGAGGAAGTGAAAGAAATTACAGTCTACACAACACAAAGCCAACATGTTCAAAGAGGGAAGACCTTTTCACTTCTGCAAAAAGATTTTGCGATACTTTGTGTGATTTACTGTGACCCAAATTTGCTGATAAGATTTAGTGCGACATGTGCATGCAACTTCAGTAGCTCAGTAGTTCACCAGCTGTGAGCATGGCAAACCCAACCCCCCCACAGTGCCAGCATACAGTGTATGTGGGTGTACAGGAAGAATTCACTGTTACATGTTATACTGTTGGCAGGAGGTTTGTGCTGGGCTGATAACAGTGATCATGTGTGACAAAGACACAGGAAGTGGGAAGGGGGATGTCAGTTTGCATGGGTTTAAAGGGGAATATAGTCATTTTGTGAGAATGATCATGTGATGACAAACTGGAAGTGAGTGTTTTCAGTTGTTCAGGAACAGTTTGAGATTAAGCAGATAGCGTAGTTAGACTGCACTGACAACAGAGAGAAATATCTGACATCTGCAGTGAAGAATAACAAGAGAAAGAAAGAGAAGTAGACTCTGAGATGAGCCTACTGGCAATATATTCACCAGGGAAGTGTGTGATCCATGTTTGACTTCTTTTTAAAAAGAGCTATTAAAATCAGTAATATAATAGATCTGTGTGTTTTGAAAATTTGTGTCCTGCCAGAAGCTGAAGCCAACAGTTAAATGTAATTGAAGGGTAGAGTTCGACAGCGTGAACACCGAGGTACATGACCTGTTGTTTCTGTGGGGTCTGTTGTTTACCATGTTATTGTATGGAGGTGTTTCATCACAAATTTAGTCTTAGTTTGAAAAATTGATACATTCTATCTGTATAGATTAAGGAATGAAATCAGCTTCAGCTTTGTCTTTTGAAGAAAACATCTCAAAGTGAAAAAAGGCAACACAAAAACTCATCATCATCCATGTCATTGATATGATTGTTGAAACTGGATAGAAATAACCAGTACTGCTAATGCTAAAGGCCTGAGTACAAATACATGAGGTTTATAGATAGATGGGTATACTTTAATGATCCCAAACAGGGAAATTCAGTTAAAGTTGTTCAATGAATTTAAAAATGCATCTGAATAGCAGAAAACCTTCCTAGAATATGTGCCTTTAGTTTCAGGCCAGGTTTTATATTTATGGGCTGGAAGAAATACTGGATGGACACAGGAAGCACAGAGGTTAGAGGGGTGGAATGGAAAGCCCGAAAGTCTAATCCAATGAGAATGTCGCCCCATAGCCAATATTGTAATCTATAAATGTAGTTTAATTTAAACTACAACTGAAAACTGACTCCAATTTGTAAAGCAGACAGACCTGAACTAAAACCTAATCCAGCCAGTCTTCTCTTTATAACCAGTATTTACATAACTGTATGTTGTCCTATTCAAAGTCAAACAGAAAAAAAAACGTGACTAAATCTACAAAAAAAGCCTGTAGACAAATGTCAATAGAACTATATACTGTGTACTTTAGCATGTTGGAGATCAGGCGGATGGGTTTCCCAGTGTTCCTTGAGAGTGTTTCTTGAGGCCTTGAGCCCTGTGTTTGAATATGTTCTGGGTGTTCACCGGTGTTGCCTGCTGTCCAGTAGTTTGGTATTTATAGGTGTTTAGGTATAAATAGTTGCTGTGTGAATACACCCTGGATTGAATCAGTCACATGGTTTGGTGGCTCCAGCTTTGGTGATTTCAGAGGGTGTACTGAAAGAAAACTGGACCATGAAATGATGACAATGACAGTTTGCTTTCTTTTGTGTGCGGCCCTTGTACCACCATGATTCAGTGTTATCTGATAGAAGACGGAATGATGATGGTGCATAACAAACTGCTTACCAGGAACAGTCAGGTTAATCTACACTTGTGTACAGACTGAAAAATCAGATGGCAGAAATGCTACTGGTAAATTTTATACTATTTTTCCATTAGCTGAACCAACAAACTAATAAAGAAACTTTTTTTTTTTCACTTTTGATCAGGTAAGAAAAATGTAGCATATTTTAAGCCCCAATTGGCTTCCTGCAGGCTGTCTGGAGCACCGGGATGATCATCAATAAATAAAAACTATAGATAAATAAATAAATAAAACCCTCCACAGCAGCTGTGTAGAGTGTGGCTCCATCTGCCAGGATGACATCAGGAGGTTGTGTCGGTCCACAAGGAGGAGGATTACTGTTAATAAGTGACATGCGAATGAATGTCTAAATAAAATGTTGTGTACACCCCTGAGAAATTCATGGCATTTTTGTTCCCCCTGTTATTTTTGTCCTGACTCTTTGTTTTTATTGCCACTTAAATTAATAAGATTATATCAAATTAATGAGGAACAAAATATGGTTTCTTATGTGACATAAACTGTTAATGCAAATTTAAAAGCAAACACAGTAGTGCAATTTTCAACTACTATTGAACCGGAGCAGGATGATGTATCTGATTAATCCTCACTGAATATATCAGTTTGTACATTCAGTTCCTCCAACATAGAAAATAAATTTTTAAAACATTTTTTTAAAGTATTTAAAAAGTATTAAAATTGTAATTTTTAAAGTATTGGTCATACAACAGTCCTCATGCTGACATAACAATAATTATTATAACATTCCAGTGTTATCATTCCATGACTGTTAAGCTCCTTCACATCTCAGAGTACTGAACACAGTACTCCAAAAGTTACTGATGACATGCTGTTGGAAATCCTCCTCAGTTAGGAACTCTGTGCAATGTATTTGTTGCACTTGCTGCTATTGATTCCTTTGCTGCTCACTACATTCGTACAATCTTGTCGACTCGTTGTAAATATATTTCCATAATTCCTTGTTTCTTGTACCTGCCTTATGATTTTGTATGTTATACTGTACTTCATACTTGAACCTGAGGCCTTTTTTTGCACTGAGTTGTCTAAAAAAAAATTGTTGTACACTTGTGTATGATGACATTAAAGGAATCCTATTCTATCATGTTCTATTCTGTCTCAGTCGGTACAGAGTGATGCACAGCTGCTGTATGCTGCAGAAGCTTGTTTGTGAATTTTTCCTCAATGCAGAGAAAAGTTTCAAAGGTGAGTAACAGGATGTGGTTGAAAAGCGACAGAAACAAAACTCCACAGTTAACTCATGCCCTGGTGGAGCAATATAGACTGAAAGAGTGCTCGAAAAAAGCTTCATCTGATTCCTAATTGCCTTTTTTGTCATTCTTGTTTGAAGACACGTCATAAACATAAGAGGAGCATTAATCAAGATTAACTGATGATGGAGATTAATGTCATAAAATTAAAAACATAAATGTCATATGTGCTCAAAACATGCAAAATAAGCAGAATAGGTTTGTGTAAAACTCGAAGGGCATAATAATGATGACACCATGTCTCATTGTTCATATTGTTTGTTATATGAGTATTAGAACTTTGATGAACTATTTATGGATTATGGGAAACATTAACAATAGAATGACTAATGTGGTGGCAAACTATAACAAAACCTGCACACAATATTATTGTGACATGTTTTACTGAGGTGCTGGAGTCATGATGCCTGCAGTAAATTTTGTAAATGTCTTTAAGGAAACATGGAGCAGAATGGAGTTCTCTGAACATAGAAGATCTCTTCTGCCAAATACCTGGTGAGGCTTGAAGAACACCATCTGAGGAATGCGCTTCGCTCAGTGCTTCAATTGTCCCAGCCACACACAGCATGTCTCAACCTCATGTTGTTTGTTTCTTTGCACAGACTTGCAGCCATGTTTGCATTTGTGATAGTATCACCTGATCAGGCACACCCACTGCATTTTATATATTCTGAGACTGTTTTAGCAGTGGTTGTTGCAAAACATGACAACTAAAGCTAAGCTGTGACAATGGTTTCCTATTAATCAATGTGGATGAGCGTGTGTGAGTTGTATGTGCATGTGTGTGAGAATCACTTAAAGAGAGTGGAAACCATTGAGGCAAAACACCTTTCTAATTTTGGAAAGGTGACTTCCGTCTTCGGCTACCTATGACATTTTATGTCATCCTATTATAGGCAGGATGTCACAGAATTATACGGCCAACAGCAACGGACGACCACAGACGTAAACGGTAACGATCAGACCACATTCCAGGTTGCTCAATTTTAATATATGGTGCAAATGAGAAAGTATAAAAACTACCTGAAATTTAGGTCAGACAGTGAGAGCACATGGATATAAACAACTCATATTCAACCAAATTTTGCATGCCTGTCCTTTATGTCTGCAGCGTTGGCTACGAAACATAAGAATTTAAATCGTATTAATTTATTTAAACGGAGAGCCACACCAGTCTGTAATAACAACAGTGACAATTTAAAATGTATTTTCAGGAGCCTATATCTCTGATGATAGTGAACTGACTTGAAAACTCTTGTGTGTTTTCTGTTCTTCACGCAGTTACGTGATCATTACACCAAGGTAGAGCAAGTCCAGTTCTGGTATCAAACTCTGAACTCAGAGTTCTTCATTGTATTCAAAGGTTCGGCTGCAAAACGGCATTCCTGAAGGCATCAAAGAGTGGCGCACGTTGGAGCTACAGCGTAAAACTGGAACACCGTGACATGAGACTTATAGATCACAATAACCCGTTCCTTAGTCACAGCAAATGTCAAATCACATTTGCGTACCATTTAAAATGTTGATTTTGAATAATGTTATAATTATATCAGGTTTATTACCATTAGAAACTGTCTGAAAGGTTTGACAACCAAAATATTTTTTAAATACCACATAAATAATACAATAATACAATACTATAATGTACAAGTATGCAGATTATATGTATGCAAAAAATGTGAAAGTTGTTTGAACTGTTCATGATAATCACTTATATAAAGAAGCACATCATTGCAATAGATGGTAATGTTTTAATACAGAAAGACCGTAGTGCCACTCATTAAGGGAGGTCAGCCTTCTGTCTGTGAATCAATATCATCAGCTCTGCAGCAAAGACCTAAGTGCTTTGTTTGAGACCACAACTGATTTGGAAGGGTGCTGTAAATCTGACCAAGCAATCCCATTAATAAATTATGATGAGCCACACATCAACCCTCTTGAGATGTCTGGTGCATCCCCATCAAACCACCCTCACAGCATGGCACACCTGTGTCTGCTGCTACATTATTAATGAGAGGAGAATGGTAGGCCGCCGCCTGAGGCCATAGCCTCCGTGCATCTGTGTTTGTTACACGATAAGGAACAAAAGTGTCTGTAATCTCCCTCCAAATTCCCCCATGGTCTGTCTCTCTGGAGGGTCTGGTTCAGTCTCTCTTTTCAGCTCTCATTGTGTAATCCGTGTGCTGCAGATATTCTAGTTAGAGAGCATCTGGATGTACAAATCCAAACAGGATAAACCTAAAAAGTATCAAAAGGTATGTGGGATCATTTGGGCACTCGATTTGAGAAAATGTAAATATCAGAATGCTGCACAGCATGGAAATAGCTTTTCTGTCTTTGGACTGGTATGAAAGATAAGTTCAGTCAAGGTTGTATTTCAGTCGGGGGTTCTGAGCAGAAAATGTCTAACTTTTGAAGAATGAAGTGCGAATTAAAAATTGAGAATTGTCTCCCTACATTCCTTTTTTAAAATTCATAATCTCTGACAGTAGTGTTCAAATGCATTTTTTGCACATTACTTCAGTATCTTTGAAAGATGGTGGCCCATTTTTACAGCAGTCAGTCTTACTTGCAGAACAGTCATTGCTCATTTAATCTCTCGCTCAGGGCAGGAAGTGGTTGTGTACACATATCAGTTTCAAAATAACTTCTCAACAGTCTTGTTTCTCCTTTTATAGTAAGGTCCGTGCTCATTGTCTCAGGAACCATGGTGAGGGCCTTGGAGGATATTTTGAAAAGGAGCAGACATCTTTACTGGGGTCTGCTGATCACAGAATCACATACATTATCAGCACTCAGCCGATGTCATCTTCACAATAACCTGAACCATTGAAGAAAAACATATTACACAATACTGAGTCACATTATGAGTTGCTATAATTAATTTCATTCATATTTTACTGACAACCAGCCCTAAATAGATTGGTGATTTTGGCTTGACCATTTTAAGGCGCAGCACATTCACCAGCCAGAGCTTTTCAGGAGCATACTGCTGGCTCTATCCTGCTCTGCAGACAGACAGAGGAAGTCCTTTGTCCCACGGGTCACAAGACTTTTCAGTTCCTCCCAGCAGGGGTGAGACGGAACTGATGAATAAATGATCACCTGCACTCACTCAGCTGCATTTGGACAGTTAAATTACATTTACTTATGCACAATTGTTACTTTAATATTCATTATTTTCTGTGAATGACTGCTGTTTTGTTTTTGTTTTTTTCCAATTTTCTATTTATCCAAAACAAGGTCCTATTTTAGAATGTTGGAAAAATTATTTGTCGTCTGCCTCTGGATCCACCTCAACATTACAGAATAACTCTTCCATGTCACAAGTTACACCATTGTAAGGACAAAAAAAACATTAGAACCTGTTGAGACGGACAGCGTACTGCTGTGGGTTTGAGTTTATCACTTTACGTGTACAGTCTTGTAGTTTATTGAAGTTCGTAACTAATTATAAGTATGAGTGAATACCAAAATGATGGCCAGCACACTTACTGAACATGCATGCCTGACAGTTCTGTACTACCTAAGTCCACTTTAAAAGCAAGGAGACAGAGGAACATATACAGTATGTGTTTGTGAGTTAAGTATTGATCTAGCACTGACCCTCAGAAATGATTATACAAACTCTTTACTCTTCAGATGGAACTATGTGAAATGGCTAGTAAATCTCTCAGCCAGCAATAACCAACTCTCCTTATGATATGCCTCAACTTGTACCCTGCATGCATTCAGTACGTGCTGCCAAAACCGAATATCAGCAGACAAACAGGATGCGACAAAGCCCACAACAAACCACAACTGCAGTGAAATTCCATTGGCAAATACTTCAGATCTATCCAGAGTTCCTGATAAAACCAGTCCTGATAAGTTAGACCAGCTGGGTTTCAGCACATCTGCTATTCATTTGAAAGACCATTTTGTTTCTGAGAATAAGAATAAGAATAAGAATAAGAATAAGAATAAGAATAAGAATAAGAATAAGAATAAGAATAAGAATAAGAATAAGAATAAGAATAAGAATATGTATGTTGTTGTTGTTCTTACAGTATTATGATTGCTGTATACTTTTGTCTTGCATGTTGATGAGTACTGAGCTGTGTCTTCCCCTCCTGGAGGAAAAGAGAATTGAGCAAACATTCATGTCTTAAATAATTGAGAGATATGTCGTGTACACTTTACGCATTGACGATTCTGATTTTCTGCCATGTATATATAGATAATATACTGTAAATGTTTTCATGATCAAAACTCTCGTACTTTTGGATCCCAAAAAACACAGTTAAAATTGTCAGGTAAAACAGATTGCTGCCACCAAGCAAGTCAAATGTTGATGCCATGAATTGGTTCATTAGTTTTTAGTGGTAATTTGGATTATTATCTTGTTGCAGGACTTTTTTAAAGCATTAGTATTGACAGTAAGGTCAAACTTTAAGTTTTTTTCTTCTTGATTAATGGATAACACTTCCAGTCTTTGGAAAATAAAATGACATCACCAGATATTTTACACACATTCAAGTCTGATATGGATCCAATTACTATTCTCCATGTGATGTAGTATCTTTAAATTTATGGGGCTTTTGAAAATTCCCTACTGTAAGGAAACCAATAATAAAGAAAACACAGACTTGTAACTATCGTCAAATTGTAGCTGAGAATGTAATGATTCAGTCAGGTGTCAGATTACAGAGGTCGTCAACAGTTACTGTGCTGATTCCTGACTAAAACACCATTAATAAAATGATGTGAAACGTGAAATTAATGACACTTTAATGAGTCATATCATCAGTGTTAAACTATCAAGGTACTGACTTTTTAGGTGAAATGACACAATGAGGAAACTGATCTTCCATGCTGTCCACTTACTGCAAATACTGTACACATTGCTGCATAACTATCATACATTAAACATACATAAACTTCACTTAACCGCACAGAAACAATGTTGGAAGCTTGAGACACAGTCAAAATTCAGAGCTTCCTCATAAGCAGAAGATGGTGCTGTTGTAGAAATAATTCGACTACATCAGCACAGAGACCAACAACCAACA